>NC_059671.1:7575757-7878787 GCF_905147105.1 Pieris brassicae | reverse complement strand
ACATATTAGATGTTACTTATGCTGTAATTTTTTATTTTTATTTTTTTATATAAATATTTACATTACATTGGCGTTTTAACTTTGTCGAAATCATGATAGAGCTTCTGACTTAATTTATAAGTTACCAATTCATTATTTTACTTTACTATAAAGTTATCAGTAGATGCATATCAATTATATTATCTATTATCTACTAGCTAGTAAGGCATTTTAAATAAAGAATTTGGTAATTTATTTTAAGATTTTATGGTAACGCAACCTTTGAGTATTTTTATTTTCGGTCAGTAATTTTTACTTTTGAATCGTAGGTATTTCCACTTGTTCATGATATGATTTTTTAAAATTCAGATTTAGAGTCCAACGCCGTGTTGAATCTTGTTTTAATTAACGGAATGTCTAAAAATATCCTATAATTACTTGTTCCTAGCGGTAAAAAACGTACACTTGTTTCGTAATAATTCCGTGTAATGCCAGTTACAGAAAATATTACACTAATATTTCGTGTTATCCATTTGAATAGGCAAGTACATTATCTTGTAATTTCCTCTATAATTAGCCTGCTTCAGTGGCCACTAAATAAAAAAACCACTAAACCACTCTTGGGGAATATAAATCCTGATACGAAGGCGATCTCAACCATTGACTAAAAACTTTATATTCTTTATTTACGTATAAAAATAGGGCAAGTAGTCCAAAAACAGATACGCAAACTAAAGACAATAACATAATCTGTGGTTAATTATGCAACAAATTAAATCATAATCTGTGTTAGCGGAAATAATCTCGACGTACGAAATTGAGAACAATGACGGGAATATGATACAGTTATATAATGCAAATGGCATGAGTGTACCTTTACGATAATCCATTGCTTTCATTTTGATCTTTCGATTTCGTCTGTCTTATGTAAGCCGATAAGAAGCAATCATCGTAAATATCATACGTAAAATTCAAAAAAAGTATACGAATTATGCTGTAAAGTTTTAGATTAAGTTAGGTTATTATTTTTGTATTTGTTTAATCTAGTAGTTCTGTATTACACTTAAGGTAATTTTAATGTATTCGTTGTAAAGAAGGACGAATCTGCAGGCATATTTAAACTAGCTTGGTAAGAGAACCAGAAATTGATTTTCTAAGGCTTCTAATTCAACGGTTCTTGTGATAATAAGATCATCGAATATTAAAATCTTATATAGATACCGGCAAACATCTTGAACAAATGTTCTTGCCTGCGCAGAAGCGATTTTTAGGTAGGTATCACTTTTTAGGTGGTGCGTGGTGTCGATTGCGTGATTGGTAAATCAGTTGACGCAAGCTTTCCCCCACTTTTTTTAACGCTCAAGAAGTTTGCCGGTATCTGTACGTTATTAAAGGAATTTCATACTGAATGTCGCATAAGTTGCTGAATAGATACAACATTAATTATTTGAATTACACAATTTTTCTGATTACATTATTCAACGTGTATTTCCTTATTTTATTTCCGGTATTTATTGTTTATTTAATGTGAGCTAGGTTACAGGCTTGAAAGACATTCCCACGGACTAGAGATTCCATTAGCATTCTGATTTCTTTACAAGCATCTAAGTGAATCGTAAAATGACATTAACATGGTGTGGTCAGGTCTTAGTGAAAACGAAATGGCACGCGCTCTGAACCGGTATACGATGTCGCCAATAGGCTGAGTTCATACTGCTCACAATATATTATTTAATAGTCACCGCTTAGCAATAGATAGCTGTCGAGAGCATATATAGTTTGATATTTAGGAAGATTTATGTGTATACTATAGTCCGTATTAAAATTCGTATCGGAAGCCTTTATCACTGTCATACGTGTCAAACTTCACACAGAAAATACTTTAACAGAGTATTTAGAGTAAATACCTGAAACGAGATACAAGTTTCATTGGCGCCCGATAATTTATTTATTAAGGAACTACATACACTATCCTTATAGGCTATGCCAATACGATAATATCATTAAAATAGGGGCCTATGTAATGATATTGTCTTATGAATAATAATATTAATCATTGTTCATCAGTTGCCACGTTGATATCAACTTTTAACCCGTGGGTTCAAGAAACAACTGTGAAGTTAGCTTTATACCGAATTAAAAAAAAACTGAAGTTTACAATTTGATGAGTAATTTTAGGTTTTCTTTGTAATCTGATAGATAATATCATTCGAGCAATACATTTTAGAATAGTTTTAAAATAATAATCAATATAATTTTGAATCAAGACTCAATTATCATAAAAACGATATGCTGCTGGTTTATTGGCATTTATTAATAAAACTATTTATTGCTTTTTCTGGTCAATGATAGCGCGCCTTTAGCGATTAACGTTATTATGACATTAACCGATGGATAAATTGCATCAATGAAATTGACGTTTTCTCGTTAAGTGTAGATTTGATAAAGATAATTGTATAGCGAAGTAATAAAATTTGAAATTGTTCCTTTCGCTCAACAATTTTTTTACACTTACTTACGCTCTTGGTTTAGAACAAATATTTTGGGCTCAATACCTAGCTGAAAAATAAAATAAATAGACTCTTTTGAAGGCACAGAAGACCAATTCTACCTCCCAATAAATAAAAGTTATTTCTATAATAATTATCCCAGTGTATAGATATTTTATTCTACCTTAAAATATAAATGCGAAAGTGTGTTTGTTTGTCACGCTTTCACGCCTTATGAATACTTATATTTAAACTGTGTATTTTTATCACTATTTTAACTAAACATAAAAATAAATCAATGTCGCTACAACCTTTTTTTTAGGTCTAAGCCTAAGGTTCTGTATCTGTTTCATGATCATTTGTTAATGGATTACGAAAGTACGTGATCAGCCTTATGTGTCTGACGCACGCTGTCGACTTTTTGGGTCTTAGACAAGCCGGTTTCCTTCACCGTTTGAGCTAATGTTATGAGCACATAGAAAGAAAATCCATTGGTGCACAGCCGAGGATCGAACCTACGACCTCAGGGATGCTGGAGCCACTAGGCCAACACTGTGTTTTTAACTAAACATATATTGATATTTCTTCAAGAATAATAATGTAAGTGGTGATCCTATAACTATAGAACATAAACGTGAAAATGGTTTGTATTATTGAATCTAAACTATTAGTTTTAGTACAACGCCCTTTTCGTTCAACTTGCTACTGTTGGATGATATAATAATTATAAAATCAGTATCTAGTTGATATGTTAATGCTAACTTTCCATCACTTTCCAACGTCAGGAAATACTTACGCAATGATACTGAGCTAGTTCCTTTATGTGGATTTCCTGACATTCGATGGCTAATACCATAGAACTCACGTGGGAAAGACTTTCCAGAAGAGAACCGAAGCTTTTAAATTTGTTAAAGGAAATTTATTAAGTAAACGCTGGAGTGATGTGCTGTTAAATTAAGCTTTGATTTATGTAAAGAATATCGTTTCAATTTTATTTTTGAACTAT
This sequence comes from Pieris brassicae, assembly GCF_905147105.1. Lineage (NCBI taxonomy): Eukaryota > Metazoa > Arthropoda > Insecta > Lepidoptera > Pieridae > Pieris > Pieris brassicae. The sequence continues at coordinate 7,875,313 of NC_059671.1, read as the reverse complement.
ACATAAAGCCCGCAAAAAGTCTAACTCAAACAAAAATTAATATAATATAATATATAAAATATTAAAAAAAAACCCAGAATAAGATCGAGCAGACGACGTAGTTACTGGTATAGAAACATTGGCTATTTCAAATTTATCAAGTACAACCTATGCTCCACCAAAAGGTGGCTAAAGATATTACCTCAAACACTTTACGATATAGTTATACTTTTTTCGACAAATATAAAAGATTTTTTTTTTCAATTTGAACCAGTAGTTTCTGAAATTAGCGCGTATAATACTATCATCAGTTAAAAAGTATTATGTGAATTAAATTCTTCGACAACGTTTTATTATCGAATCCAAGACTAATTCCAAGCTTTTGCGGGCAGTGCAGCGCACTCGGAGTCAATAAGAAACGTGTCTCAGACATTATTCCAGCTTACTATAATCAGAGAAAACTGTAATTCATAGCTGCACAAAAACTCGATATCCCTAATGATAGATCTAGCCCTTCTAACCGCCTTGTACTGTTATCTAACTCTATAATTTAGATATCACCTATAAAAGCTATTTTATATCTTATATATTTCTGTAAGTTGTTAAGAAGAAACCTATAATTTAGTCCAATAAATTAGTAATTGCAAATTGTTTGTATATTAGAAGGCCAAACGAACTTGCTGATCGAACGAAAGTGAGTGTCTCAGGGAAAAAGTACACTCCAATCTTGAGAGTTCTAGGTTTCTACTCAGGAAGATTTAGGTAGTTCGTAAAAGAAGATCATTAACACTTTAATAGTTTCCTGTTATAAAGATAGTTCTTTCACAGTTGTACCATTCTGAATATTGCGATTTAAGTTTGAGAACTTTTTTTATAGAATAGGGGGCTAACGGGCACGAGGTGCCCATCTGATGTTCAGTGATACCGCTGCCTATGGACACTCAATACAAGAGGGCTTGCAAGTGCATTGGGCGCCTGTTATGAATTGGTACGATCTTTTCTTGAAGGACCCTAAGTCGAATCGGTTTGGAAATATTACAGTGGAAACTAAACTAAGTAAATTTGTAAACTAAAAACACCAAATAAAATGTATTACGACTATTATGGGCATTGGACCCCTTGTAAGCTGTAGACCATTTTTTTACGAACTCGGTATTTTAACAGTACCAAGTTTATATATTCTTGAAGCAGTTATGACTGTAAAAATATATCCAAAATTGTTAAAAACTTGCCTTTATATACCAAGGATCCAACACGGCTTTGGGTCCCAGCATGCTCCACCACGATGTATACATAAAATTGTTACGCCATGGCTATAAAACTGTTTAATCTCCTTCCTACAAGTTATAGATCATCATAGTGATTAAATTTTTAAAGGCAAAGTGCCTTTATAGCGTAGGCGAGTATTTGGACCATAGATTTGACACTGATTGTAAATAATTTAACTTTGACATATTTTATGTTCTTAATAAGACATTGTAAAAATTTACATGACCTTTGAATGTCTATTTATATATGGTCTCAGTCCCTACTAAGCGCCTATCGACACAATTCTAAAATAAAAGTTACCACCATATTAAAATTGAATAGAAAAATATGTTCATTCTAAGTGTTCAAAATTATACGCATTAATCATTTTGTACTGTGTTACAAGCAAATATCATCTCTCACAAGTACTATACATTAATGATTATACCCATCTTGATATAACAACAATAAGAGTGTCGGTAGAATCTAAAAATCTTTCCCAAGTGTTTACCTTCAGAGATAAAACAATATTGTTTGTTTTATTACTAGCATCTTGAGTTATGGAGAACTTAAAAACAAGGCCAATGTAAATGCCTGTGGCGCAGCTCCGGAATTGAAAAGCTATCTCCCACATATCGAAATCCTGCTGGGGTATGTGAAACCCAAATTATCGTCCCGTATGAAACCTCCTCGGGTATGGGGCACAAATTAGCAAAAGAGTTCGAAAAGCGATGTTAAAAAAGGAAGGAATAACAATAACATTACTAGCTAAATGTTTTTTTTTTCTTTAAGAAAATCTAAAACCATATAATTTACAAGGACTCAACTTTTTTAATCTTTAATCCCTTGGCGTTGCGTAGAGATGTGGGGTCTCTTTGCATTTATCGCCGCATTTACCATGGAGAGTGTTCAAAGCAGTTATAACTGCAGCTAGGTTTCGCATCGGCGTGGAGGCAGAATACGAAATACCAGTCGTATCACTTCCAAGTCCGTCGTTCCATAACTGAGCGTTTTTAAGGAAGTGGTGCCGCGTAAGAGAAGCCCATACTAATTCCAAAAAACGCCAGCAACGCATTCGTGAGCCCTCCGGCATTAAGTATCAATGGGCAGCGGTAATACTTAATATCAGATGAGCCTCCTGCCCCTTTTCCTTATACTATATGTAAAAGCAACTAGCACAAACCCTTATCACCATGATGTCCATCACTGTGACTAGGTTTTACTTTAAAACACGATGTTAAACATCGTGATAGTAAAATTCTTTAATAAAAGAGATAACTACTGACCAAAGAGGTTTGATTCTATTTACTTCAAGGGAGCGTCTTATGTTTTAAGCCCTTCTATAAACGACGTTATGGTTGAACAAAGTGAATATAAAGTTTTACAGAATTTCGTTATGATCATTTCCTAATAATTTAGTTTCGAATATTACAGCTATGCTTGGTTGGATGAGGCATGATGAGCATCGCAATATTTGCGTAAAACAATGTCCGTACCGAATTGAAACCATAATGACACCATAAATTTCTGATGTTGGGCAAGATGTCAGGAAATTCATTTTACAATGATTTACGACTATGGGAAATGTTCTTACGATGTTGTTGATACTGTAGTTTTTGCATTTAAAAATGGAATGGAGGCCTTCCGGCCGGATATGGTTAGAAGATTTTATTAGATACTAATAATTTTGGTAATAAAAGCGTACTTTTAGGTAAGTATTTCTATTTATGTGTGTTATAATAGTAGGAGTAATAGTAATAGGTAGTTATAGTCATTGATGAAATTTTTGTACGCTTCAACGCGGTAATGACAAGCTAAAATAAAGTCTATACTTATCAATACTAGAATTTATTTTAAATGTTTATTTTGATGATATTGTTTAAATTCTTAGAATTTCGTTTTAATGGTCTTAATATGCTTCCATTTAATTGTTTGATTGAAATGGGAAAACGAAACAATCATTGAGTAATGTACTCTAGCTTACTATTTACTCTAAAATATGCTATATCTATTATCCCTGAAATGGAAAGCACGTTTAACTCGTTCCTGTGAAGTGTTTACATACAACTACATAGCAGTTTAATTAGTAAAAGCATCATAACATTTTAGTTGCTTCACTATTAAGATCGTAAATAATTCTATAGAAATACCTTTATAACCGTTAACAGGTAATTACAGGGTTTATTAAAGTTTTCACGGTTCATCAAGATAGCTATTTTATTGAAAGTGTTATTGAATGTTTAGCCAACCGAAACTATAATAGCCCTGCTGATCAAATATACAGCGAGCATTTGACATAATTATGGTTATTATGAAGCTTAACTGTGGTTTGAAAGTGAAAATATACCACAGCTCTCCACTACTGTTTTATTAAAAATGTTAATTAAATTGTCGTGACTGGAAAGGTGTAAGCAATTATTATGTTCATTGTCCAACATTGTATAGTATGTCAATTTACCTTTCCAGTTTATGAACTAAGGGTAGTTATATATTATATACACTGTTATACTGGATATAAAGTTGTTCAAGTTTAAAGAGCATTTAACTAACTTTTTTATATATATATTTATACTTTTTTCTGACATCGGAACCAATATTTTTAATTTTAAAATAATTTTGCGGATTTACTTTTTAATTTTTTGGATTAAATCTGCTAAGATACCACCAATTATTGTTATAAAAATTACTAAAAATGCATTTTACAAAATTAATTTCATTTATTGATTTCACTTAGACGAGAGCAGTTTTTGTTCGGTTTCAAGATAAAAACACATATCTCCCAAGACCTAGGATACAACCGGATTTATGTGCACACTAAACTCAAAATAAACGGTTAAAACTTGTAAAAAAATAATTTATACCGTGCAATATGTCAGATCCACCAACTAGATTCTACGCTAGACACGTCAAGAGAGTCATCTTAAAAAACAGTACCACGACTTCGCTATATATGACTAAGATTCTGTTAGAATGCCTTATTTATTAAGGCTAGAATTAAATATATACCAAGACCTTCAAATCCCAATATCAAACAATTAGATTTCCCACGTGCCAGTTGCACCAATCAATCCATTTTTTACTTGACAAGAGAATGGATGGCTGGGACAAACAGTTTCTCAACTAGACGTATTGCTGACTTCTCTGATTACTAATAAATACTCTTTAAGAGTAATCAAACAATACACTTACTAGTTGTATCACAAATCATTTGTTACATTTCTTGTTTCAAACGATTTTCTGTATTAATTTTTATCTCAATGCTTTACGTTATGCATCTAAATAAATCATAGGAAAATCTAGAAGTCTATTCTATAATACCAGAAACGTACAATTCTTCAATTGCTAATAAAGATATCAATTTCAGGTTGTAACTTCTATCCGGTGGGGGAGTACCTGAAGTTTGTGAGGATACCGGAGAACCTTCGCGTCGGGGATGAGGTACTGCAAGTGGAAGTTCATCCCAGGTATGAAAGTTAAACTTTCTTTATTTTATATATTCTAGTTAGGTTGACTTTTTTGGACTGTCAAAGCAAATGCCGAAACGAAAATAATTTGAGTCTGATGTGTTTCACGTTTGCCACTTTTAATTTAATACAAAGTAAAAGAAAATTCCAAATATTAATAATATATATAAGTAAAATTTGTTTGTGTAATGGTGTTCTTAAAGACCTACCACCCTCAATGAGAGAAGTCTAGCTAGTACGTTGCTATTTTCGATACCTTTTATTTAATACTTGTATAAAAAAATTGTAGTCACCCGTAAACCAACCGTACCATCGTACCATCGTAACCATCGATCTTTTAAAATATATATTGGATTTTAATGCGCTAAACAACACAGTAAGTAAAGTTAGGATAGCAGTTTTGACCTAGTGGCTTCAGCGTGCGACTCTCATCCCTGAGGTTGTAGGTTCTATCCCCGGTTGTGCACCAATGGACTTTCTTACTATGTGCGCATTTAATATTCGCTCGAACGGTAGAGGAACACATCGTGAGGAAACCGGCTTGCTTTATACGCAAATAGTCAACGGCGTGCGTCAGGCACAGAAGGCTGATCACTTACTTGCCTATTAGATTAACAAATGATCATGAAATATATACAAAAATCCGAGGCCTAGACCTAAAACGGTTGTCTGCACCATTGATTTTTTATTTTATTTTAAACAACACAGTAAACAGAGTGATTTAAAAGGAAGATTTGATAATATTATTTTAACAGTATAAAACTAAATCACTCACCATCTGAAGACCGATTATCCTTTAAAACGTTTTTCTGTTTCTATATGACGTCGCGCGGACTGTAATTTTGTTATAATAATTACAAAATATGAGAAAAATCACCGCAAACACTGTTTAACAATAACTGCAATGATGTCATACCCTGAAACTCACTAAGGAAGTCATTCCGGCCGCTAAGTATATATTATATAACATCTCGAACTAAGTCTGAGGCCTTTGGGCCTGTCAGTCAGTGATAAGTTTGCTAGGGGATCCCCCCTTTAGGTTAGACTTTAGAGGAACTGATATTTCCTCCACAACTATATCATAAATAGTCCATATAATAATTATGCTTCGCTTTCATATTGTTTTAAATAAACACGCAATTCGTGCACCGTTAATCTATAGTAAAAACAGTTTAAGGATCAATCACATTACATAAGTTATTAATTAATTCATAATACTATTATAAGATTACTGACTGTGGATAGCTTGAATTAATAGCTCTGATTAATGTGTATTTAACACGTAATACATAACGGCCGAGTTATGTATTCAATTTTTATCAAGTGCTTTACTGTACTAATACTATGTACTAATTAATTTTTAAGTCAGTTTAAAAGTAGGTGACTAGTTTTAACAGTTAAGATAGTCAGTAAAACGTATAATAAAACAGTGTGACAGACTACTATTGACGGGTTTTAAAATCTTCTTAAGTTATTGCATTGACTCAGCGCCGGATTAGCCATGTAGCATGAGTAGCAAACGTTGCGGGCCCCGCGAATTTGGCGGAAATGCTCTCCAACGTACCTGTAACCGTAATAAAAAAATATTAATTTACGTAGGAGCGTAATATATGTTGCTTACTATTATTTCGTCACGTTAAAGCGGTAAAAATAGTAACTTTTACCGTAAATTTCTAATGTTTAATTATAATCGATATATTTAGACTAGTCTCTACACTACATCTACTTTAAAAGTGGCCAGATTTTTTTATATAAGAAAGTCTTAATCGTCTCACTTTGTTGAATGGAGAGCATGATTTGCTTAAAGAAGTCGAAGAAAGAAGAATATTGAAAGTTATACTATCTTTAAATTTGCCGATACTAAATCCCCCTTTATTTTTATTAGGAAGATGTCATTCATCACAGTTTCGTTATTTATGCACTTCAGAAATATATATTTTCAATTATTGTTACTTTTGGTTTCTATTTGTTATTGAATCCTTGTGCTACTTGTTAAAGTGTCTTCGGACTAACCGTAACTTATAAAATTTTGCATTTGGTCTCTTGTTAATATTTTTAGGCACTTGTTGAACACGTCATTAGACACCTGAATATCAATCAGTCTGTAGCAATTATTATTTCTAATCAAATTAATAACTTTCTTCTCTAACATAATGCATTGCCATATAATACATCGCTTTACAGTACAATTTGTAATAATAATACCTTTTAAAGTAAAATTTAAACCAATCTAGTTAATAATGGTTGTTGACGGTAAAAGTGTGAACAGTAAGTGCAACCAACATGAGCAACAGATTGGATATTTAAGCTCCACCGTCACTTTCAGTTAGACATAACCTATGATTACTTTGTAGAATATTTTAATGCATTTTAGGAACTTTCAACTATTTATATGGAGAGTTTTAAGATACCAGCCAGGTACTTATTTAAAATTACAATAAGGAAATACAGAATACAAGTTTAAAACAAGAAAATCTATTGGGTATTTAGTTTTAATTGGGCTTATTGAATTTTATGCTTAAAAATACAATTAATATCTGACGCGCCGTGCAACAAAATATATTCAATTTCGTTAAGTGATATCTCGTGTCAAATAGTTGTACTTTAACAAATTTTAACTTAGTTTGATTTAGCTTAGATAACCTATCCCTTACCGAAATGTAGCTTCACTGAACTTCATGTAGATGGCGTAATTACAGATTCATCTTTAAAAACAAAATAAATAAATAAATCAGACTAATGTCACCGTTTTAGCTAGAGCTAGATCTATCTCTCTTCATCATACCGTAATCACAATTTGTCAAAAAGAGACGAATGACTTTGACTGAGGCGAGAGACTTTCGTTAAAAGAGTGCAATTAGACGGAATAACTCTTTATGAATAAAAGAGTAAATCTTTATCTGTGATTAAATTAGTATTAATAATTAAATTATCATAATATTTATATACTTTTGAGCGTAATATTATAAGAAATAACAAATAATGACTATTCCACTGCCCGTCCACAAACATTTATAAATTAATAAACATTCCAGAAAAGACCTGGTCCTCCAAGCAGTAGACCGCGAAGAAGATGCAGCATTGTTCACATACCGGGATGTGAACCGGACTCATGTGGCGGTTGTGCTGGCGCAGAGTGTTGAACACCTGGTGGATTCTGATTCTCCCCACAATGTGGTCAAGTTTCGACTTGGCTGTGACTTCGATACTGGAGATGATTTGGTAAGGGTTATAACAATCTGCATCATCAAGAGCAGTGTTGGCCTAGTGTAGTTCTGAGATCGTAGGTTCAGTCACGGCTATGCACCAATGGAATTTCTCATTCATTCGCTCGTACGGTGAAGGAAAACATTGTGAGAAAACCGGCTTGCCTTAGACCGAGACCTTAAATAGTAGACGGCATGCTTCAGGCACAGGAGGCTGATCACCTACTTGCCTATTATATTGACCAATCATTGTGAAACAGATACAAGAATCTGAAGCTCAGATAGCGCCACAGTTTTTTATAATAATCTCCGTTAGAAATCGTCACTGAGTTTACTGGACGTTAAACGCCAAATTACAACCGAGAAAAAATAAATAGTTCGTAATAGGGCTGACGCGTTATTTCTTATCCCTTATTCAAGAGTATTTAACAACTTAGCAACAGATTGAGCTCGTTATTTTTTTCCTAAAGAGGCACGATAAAAATGTATTTATAAAATAATAGGCAGGAAGTAATATTGCAAGTAGGCGGTAGTAAACGCAATAGGGGTGAGACATTTTCACTTTTACATGTCTCGTAAAATCAGATGTGTTTTAGATGAAGTCAATGAACTGTATTCAAAGATCTAGACTTATGGATGGGCATGTATACGTAATGTTTGGATAAATTACTTTAGATTTTCTGTAGTTGAAGGTAGCCGAGTAATCTGCTGCAAAAGTAAATATCTAATTTTTAGATAACAATATAAGTTTCGTCTTCCATATTTAAATAGTTGATTATTTAAGAGTAATTGGTTTATATTTTCGATATTTATTGCTTTTATCTATTCTCCTTGGATTTTCAAAAACAAAATAAAAGCCAAAATACGTTCGTGCCAACGTGCGATAGAAAGGAGTATTCTCGGAATTAAATTACGCGACAAACATAAAAGTGAAAATATTCGCAGAAAAACCAATATTATTGATTCTGAGCAATATGTCCTTAAACTTAAATGGAGATGGGCAGGCCACGTAGTCCGTTGTAAAGATGACAGATGGTCTAGAGCAGTAACCGAATGGACGGACCCGAAAGGAAAAAGGAAGAAAGGAAGACCAATAGAGCGATGGCACGACGGGATCGAGAGGGTAGCTGGCAGAAATTGGATGACGATGGCAAAAAATAAATTAGGGTGGAAAATGTTGGAGGAGGCCTTCTCCCGGACAGGGGCCGCATCTTAGTAAAACTATAAACTTATCTTTTTTATTTTAATCAAATGTATGTCAAAGATGTGGAATAAAGGCTTATTATTATTATTATCTATTTTCCAATAGGATATGTACCTAGGAATATCGCTAATAGTAACTAAATGTTATGTCAATAGCATCAACCTGTCGAAAGAACTGTTTGTTATTCTTGTATTAAAATTATAAATACAATTAAAACAGAAATATGGTTACATCTGACAGCATTGCTTTTACAGTTCTTTTCTGCCAGAACTTTCCAAAAAAATAATTGAATCCTACCGATACCATTCTGAACGCAACCATTATCACGTGCCGTAGTAACAAAATGGCTGTCTTATATGTAGATGTCAATTGTTTTTTTGTATTGTTTGGATACCAGGTAGCAGCTGGATAGTTTCATATAAAATCATTAAATAGAAATCATATCCAGACGTTTATATGGGAACATGGTGTTTACGTCTGTACTCCAACATTTGCATAATTGCTTTCAGGACCAAAATAGTATTGACAATGTGCTAATAAACGCTCCGAGAACATGTGTACGAGAAATTGGTAAATTTTCCGCTGTATTACGACGTTTTTCTCGCAACTCAATGTCAAAAAAGTGCTTATTTTCTTATTATTTATAGCATAAGCAATTGTTTTGGTACACAATCGTTTTCGTCCGTTCGTTCACTAAAAATGATGATACTCCTCTACTAAGACTGAAGATACCTCTACTAAGACTGAAGACTTTGTTTGGTTAGAGATTAATATATGGAAGTCATCTTGACTTCGATTTCTGACGAAATAATAATTGCCTCGAGTAAATACGCACAATAGACCAGACCTACTGTTTAAAATCGATGAAACAGATGATCTACATCTTGTCTTTGATTGCGGCATTTCAAACAAAACGTTATAGATAAAACTCTCCTCCATCGATTCTAAAAATATTTCTGCTTGTTTATATTCAATTGCGTCAAAGATGGCCCGACATAAATGGACAGGTCTTGACAAAAGGATGTTGTGATATTTCTGTTTTATCTAACAATTGAATTGAAAGCCTTCTAAGTGGGTAGAGCTTCTCTTAAATGTCACTGACGTATACATAGTCCGAATGGTTATATGCAATTTGTATAAACTTTGTCACTATTTGTTACTTGTTCTTAGTACGGGAAGTTCAATTTAATGATAATGAGTAATCGCAATTATCTTTTAGTATAATATTATTTTTAACAAACCATTCAGATATATACACTTAGTATTATCTTTTGTTAAAATAGCTTTTACAAATTAAGAAAACACTTTTTAAACGGATTGAAGCTATGTATTGCTATTAAAAACTTATAATTATTTACATAATGTTAAATTTTAATTTTTTTCCGACCTTTCGCGTGCTTTACAGTGTGCGTGGACACGGTGACGGATTATGTCTGTATACTTTCTATATATTTTAACTACTTAAATCCTTTAAAAAAGCCTTAAAGGATCTCAAATTGATGTCCCCTGAGGTGGTCCTGAAATAGGTATTAATCACTTTCTTAGTGAAGGAAAACAACTGTTTCTCACGACACTACTTGCATTTTTCCACACGCATTTTTTTTTCGTACAAAATCCACGTAATGGTGCCACCATTACCTGGACTTTGTACCAAGAGTAAGAGATTTGAGATTTTGAGATTTGTTCCAGAAATAGCAGTGTAAATCTTACTGGTAAATGCAATCGCCTTAATTTTAATCGGACATGCAGATGTCGTTCCTTCCACTCATGGGCTGTTTCTTCGTTTTGATCCAAAAATTGGTCACTATTTTGTTGTAACAAACCTGAACAGTTTGTGAAATTCTCATTCTTGTTTGTTTCTGCAGAAAGCATTCTGGGCACCTAGCGCGCTGACTATTTTTTCATACCAAAATGGTTGCGTATAATATTATAGACACTTCATTATTATTTCCTCTTCATTTATTCTGCTATAAAACAAACAGTATCAACAACGATCCTCGGAGACAATGTTTTCAACTTTTAAAATTCGCAATTTTTCTATTATTTACTGAACACCTTCGTACTAACTAATAAATTTCGGTGTATAGTGTATTTTTAATGACATAAACAACCTTCTATTTTAGACGATTTAAAGTTCGTGGCTATGTGGGTATGATTCAGAGTTGAGACTTTCTTATGTGAAACGTTTTTTTTACGGGAGACATACTTAGCCTTAGCTCGACAAACTATGATTTATTTCATAGTACGAGAATGTATGACATCCATTTCACGGCGTTTTTTTTATTGTCTCTTCGTTGACACTTCATTGGACTTTACAATTTAGCCTTAAAAACTGATATGTAATTTAAGTATAATGTAATATTCTACAAAGGATATTTAACAAACAAAAGTATTCAATAAAACTACATATAATAATAATAAAGCCTTTTTTATTTTCGTAACCTAAATTATTTTTTAAATGTTGTTAATATTTACTTATAGCTGTTTATTAATCTCTTTTGGGTGCAGACCTCCCTCAACTCTTTCCAGATGCCTGTATCTTTGCCAATAGTCTGCCAGTCTTTTCCAGCTATTTCTATTATCTTCTTTCCCCAGGTCCTTTCCATTGATAACATTTACTTAAAGTGGTTGTTCCTGTGTTTTGCTCGTTCTAATTAAATAAAATTAATGTTTTACAAACGTCTTGTTAATAAGTGTGTGGTTTCAGATTTCTGCCTATCTATCAGTGACGGTCTATATTGAAGATGTCAATGACAACGTGCCCATCTTTCTTGACACACCCTACACTGTTACTGTAGATGAGCTCACGCCACCAGGTATGTTTAATCTCTTTATTCGGTTTTTAAATTATTCCCTAAGTTGAATAAACTAATATATAAAATTCTTGTGTCACGGTGTTTGTTATTAAACTCCTCCAGGCTCGAACCCTTTCCGATAAATTTTATATCAGTTAGGTCTGCCAATCACATATATTTTCCCCCCAGTAAATTTCCGGTCCACCCCTATATGTTTTTATAATACAGTATGCAAAAATAAATACAAACCTTAATTTACCCCCCTCTACGATCAACCCCTATTTTTATTAAAGAAGATATTTTAATTGAATAAAAAAAAGGTTTTTAAGAAAGAATATAAATAAAAGCCGGCAAAACAACCTTTGCCGGCTCAGCTAGTGTTATATAAATTCTACCTTTAGGGTTAAGTGGTGCAAATGGCGTTTAAACCTAAATTCTAGGGTAATGCTAATGCAATAATTGTTTCGGGTAGGCATAGAAAGACTTTTATTAAAAGTGATACTTAAACAGACGCAGAAATGTATTCCCATTTTCCAATGGTGACGTGTATATATATAGGATCAATGTTGCATAATGCAAAAAATATGTTTTAAAGAATTCTTGATGAATGAATGACTAATGTTGTATATAATGTTACGTATATGCACTAGATAATAGATACTGTAGTAAATGATGACGGAAATGGCACGATTAATAAGCTTGTTAGGAACCAGTTATGGATAATCTCTCATAGAGAGATTTGGAGAGCACAGAGCTTCTAATAATTTAGACAAGTTATCCCTCTGGCATTGATAGTGTCTATGGGCAGCAATCACCTAGCATAAGTTGTGTCTTCTATCTCTTTTCCCCCTATTCTATATTATTTAATCTCTCGAAATTCTCTATTTAAAACGACACGTAAAACTTCAAATAATTTCGAATTTATATCCGAAACACCTAGACTTGTTAAACAAAATAATGTTGTTGATAAACTTTTACAGGATTAACCATTTTCCGCGGCATCCGCGCATTTGACCGTGACAAGCCGAACACTCCAAACTCAGATGTCCAGTATAGCATCACAGCTGGTGATGAGGGCCACCGCTTCACCCTGGAGAGCTCTCACAAGCCTGGTCTCGTGTTAAGGAAACCACTGGACTTTGATACAGGAGATCGAGAGTTCTGGTTAACTGTCACGGCTTCTGTAAGTAACTTCTATAAATATTATTCAGTTTCAATGCAGTGTTCAAAGATACATATGTCTCTTTCTGTTAAGTTATATTTGCGCCATATTGAAAAGGGAGCACGCAACATCACGCCAAACTACCTTCTTTATAAAACAGATGGAAGGAGGTGGAGGCGATACCACCTCCTATGGATATCCTGCCAGAAGGCTTGCAGGAGTGTTCTGAGCCTTTTAAGGATTGGTATTTTTTCTGGAAGGAAGTTAAGTCGAATTGGTTCAGAAATACTTCAGTGAGCAACCTGTCTAGATTTCTTTAATAGGAATCAATTAGGATTTCTATTGTGCATCTAGCTGCTGCACGTAAATATCATCGTCTCCGTAGCGTAGTAGCGTACAATCCGGAGATTTGTTAGATATATATACATATCGTATATTCATTATAATAATTTTTAAATGATAAATATATCACCAATCGGTTTAAATATATAAGATTGTTTTGTATGATTAATATTATTGCAGGACAGGGGTTCTCCTCCCCGTACTACAAATACCACGGTACATATTTTAGTTCAAGACAATGATGACCTTCCGCCGAAATTCACGCTCGACGTCTACAGAACTAAAATACCCGAGTTTTATCCTATCTTGGTAAGTATACGAGATAAAAAACAAAGGCTGGCAACGCACCCACTTACAATGGTCTATGGGCTGCGATGACTGTTTGTCCCCTTATTATACATAAAAAACTCCTTCCTATCTCAAAAATGATTTCAAATTTCTGGGAGCCCATAACTATAACTTACGCTCTTCCGAAAACTATACCCTTAACTTGACTACCCCATCTCATAACTCCACCTTTCTTGGCGATTCCTTTAAGGTCTCTGCGGTTAGGTTAAGGAATTCACTTCCCGTCCCCATTCACTTAGCTCCTTCTCTATCATCCTTTAAATTTCTTCTGTACAAACATTACCTGTCCACATCGTATCCCTAGTAAGAAAGTTACTAACTACTTACTGACGTGAGATTTAATTTAAATTATCGTGATGATGTGAGTATGATTTATCATCGTTTTAGTTTAGTTTGTTTTTTTTGTTCCTGTTTAGTTTTGTCTTAATAACTGTGTATAACATGTATTTTTGCACTACTTGCCTATCTTATGTAATTTAATACATTTTTTGGTTGCCTGGGAGAGATCGCTCGAAAGCGATAAGGCGGCCAGTTGCCCTCCATGTCACGAAGTGTTTATAGTAATAATAATAAAAAAGTCTCAAATGTGGTGTGTTTTAAAATTGCGGACTGTTAAGGAATTTCACGCCCTCTCTTATAATTCCGTTTAAAAGGTAAAGCGGGCAGCTTCATGAGTCTAAACGTTTGTTCATTCTATATAATACTAGCTGTGCTCTGCGGTTCCACTCCGCATTGAATCGGTTATATCACGATGTTCTATAAAGCTTTTATCGGGAAATAGAGCATTAAAAATAGTTTTTTGTTAGACATTTGGTATCGCAGGCTTATTCGTAGATATTGATGTCTGCTATAAAACTGTCGTACATTATTTTAATATTGTCAATAGTTTTCGCAGCGTACGCAATTTAAGAATGGTTCTTGGTCTTTTTCACACCTTGGTTTACACTATCGTAATTTCATACACTGCCCAACAGCTAAAAACACATTATTTAGCATATGTTCATTAGTGATAACGTTAAGGGTTCTAATGGAGAAAGATTTTTTAATTAATCCTATAGATTTAGCCTTTTCAATTAAAACAAACAATCAAATCCTTCCTCAGAGATACTTTATTTCTCAAACAATTACATTCACTTGCGAGATAATTTAGTGTAGGTTAAAAGAAAACAATTTTTTAACCGGATTAAAGCTACTTGTATTGTTATAAACTTATAATTATTTTATTTATTTTCTTTCAATGTGTAAAAGCTATGTTAACCAAAGATACTATGTGCAACAGTACGGACTGGAAAATGCTGTAAAGCACGCGAAACGTCGGAAAATTTTAAAGTTTAAATTATGTAAAATAATTATAAATTTATAATAATACATATAGCTTTAATCCGGTTAAAAAATTGTTTTCTTTCAATGTGTAAAAGCTATGTTAACCAAAGACAATACTAGAGTAGGTTAGTTATATACATCGTGTTATGAACATATTTGAAAATGAGCTATAAAAAATAAAAATATTAGTTTCTAACAATATGTACAATATTGTTTACAAAAGTGCAGGTAGCTCACATCGATGTTACAATAGGCATTATGTGACTATAATCATTGCTAGTTGGGCATTTTTGATGTTTAGTAAATACATATTTATCCCATTTATTTATATAGAACTTTTACATTTTTTAATAGACATATGTTTAAAATATTAGTGTAGAAAATGCTTGTCAATTAACAATGGTGCAGAGTTTCTCAACAGTTCCTTTCCTTCAATTCACGCACTTGATTAGGGAACTCTGTAAGACAGCGAAACAAATTTTGTATTTACGTTTAATGTAGTTCTCTCAATAACCGTAACGCTGATGGACCTTGGAACAAAAGGGATTTGACTTGTTATTGTAAGTTTCATAGTAAAATATTTGTGACGTCTTAGAGTATTGAGTTACCTAAGCAACAGTAACAATATAATCCATAAGGAAATTATAAGATTGTATGGTTTTAATAAGCGGACTTAAGAGTACTCTCTCCAGGGTCAAGTATCATAATAACATATCGGTTCACATAATAGAAAACTTTGTATCACGTAGTTAAAAGCAATATTATTTCTATGTAACATTAAGATTTTTCATTACCAGGGCAAAAGGATTCATCAGGAGCTATCATTTAATCAGGCGATTCGTGCATTTGACCAAGACACGGGTGTGGCAGCACCCGTTCGATACGAGCTGGTCTCTGGGAACGATAGACGGCTTTTCACTCTAAGCCCTCTAAATGGAAGCCTGTTTTTGGATAGAGAGATTGATCTCGACGCTGAAACTGCTCCTCCTGGTAGGTTTATTATGTTAATTCTGGCGTCATAAGCTGTAAGGTAAGGTAAGGTAGATGTTGTCCTCATATCATGATAATACAAATGAATGAATGTGACAAACCATCTTGACAGTTAGGAACCAACCATAGGTTTTAATTTCTGTTGATGATTTTGGGTGGCAAGCCTGTCATCATGGGGCCGATCAAGTATTACCTCTTGTCAGCAAAAGTAAGCAAAACTCTCAAATATAATAATCATAAAAACTACATAAACGCGTTAATTTTTTGTAGGAATCCTCGAGAATGCATTTTGTTTTCAAGGCGATGTGTGGGTTTTATGTGTAAAAAAGTAAATAATGACTGTTGACGTAATCACCAAATAAGAAAATCAAAGACTACCCCCTGCCCCTATAGTGCTTAGGTAATACTTGAACGGCCCCCATGCAATGTCTTACTGCCCTTAAAACTGGTTCAGGATGAGTGCGCCTATGAACGGTAAGCAAGTTTGGATTAGGGGTAGATATAGATATTACCTGTATCTAGCCAAAATTATTATATATTTAAATAGTATCAAAGTACATATTCTTTGTTATCACTTTTTGAATAACTGTCAAAGTTATACTTTATATTTAAAAATGTGCTGTATCAAAATCTGTAACTGTACTTCTAGTTTAAAACTATTTAGATCTTTCACTTTCATTTAAATATCTTTATCTGTCTTTTAAATTACTGACATCGAGATAATATTATTTTACGAACCTTAATTATATATTCCAAATCCCTAATACCACAGATTCGTCCATTAATAAAGTACTAGCATTTTGTAATAAAACTATATTACATTTTAGAAGTGAAACTTCTTTATCGGCGCTGGAAAAAAAAATACCGTCACATTTTTCCGTTACGCGCCATATTTTTCTTGTCCCTACCACGGTTGTTTTGAAAAGATTCGAAGCCATCAATAAAAAATATATAAAATAACGATAACAGTGATAGTAATAATTCTCTTACAATTAATGAAATTCTGTAATAATCTTAGTAGTAATAAGGTAAAATGATATAATTGTATTATTTGTATTCATGTCTATGATAATAAAAGCCTTTTGTTAAACTTTATCTTATTTAACTTTATTTAACCAATTTCTGTAAAGTTGCATATAGTAGATCATTTTTCGAAAAATGAGGTCGTAAAGAAGTTTCATTTCTTACGTGTGTACACTAGTACACGCACACATTTTTTAAAAATTCAATTATGTAATAGGTAACCAATTACTATACTAGGTACTGTCCTAAGAACTCGCATACAAAACTAAAATAAAATTGCAGGAAACACCTTCATGCTTCAAATACAGGCAGCTCAAGTTGACAACCCCTTAAAGACTGCGCAGGCGAGAGTCGAGATCGAGATTTTGGATCTAAATGATAACTTACCCGAGTTTGAGGTGGACTTTTACAATATAAGTATCGTGGAGAATTTGCCTAATGGTAATTGATTAACTTATTAAACTAACCTTCTCTTGTCTTAAATGCTAGCAAAACATAATTTTATAAGTAGGGATACTTATGTGGATTTAACTTGGTTATAATAAATTAAACGTAAAAATTAGTGCCAAATCTTCTCTTTGTGGTAGATGGTGCAACATACATGCTATAGTCGCATTAGAACGAGACTATTTATATAGTTCATACATAAAAGTAAAATATATGTCATTATTTAGCTGCACATATAACATCCCAAAAACTACTGACATAATTTTGATGGATTGGTGTCTTATTTGAAATTTACGAAGGACATCAATATATTGTATAATATTTATGATATCTAAATGTCCTATACTCGTATGGAGAATCCCATCGTGTATGGATCGCGGTTATTTCACCTCGCTCCAAGTCTTTCCGGCTCTCTTTACCTCATCTGCCACTGTGCGGCGCCAGATTCGCCTGAAACGGCCACGTTTCCAGTTTCCTTACGGGTTTCAATCAAGCGCCTGCTTGGGATCCTTACGGGGTGTAAGGCCTATTCATTTCCATTTGCACCTTGATCTGCTGGTTAATCGGAGTTTCCTGGCAGCGCTCCCAAAGTTGCTCGTTAGAGATCTTTACGGGCCAGTAGAGACCCAGAATACGGTGGTTGACGAAGACTTGGAGTTGGTGCGAGATGGCTTAAGTGATATTCCACATTTCACACCCAAAGAGCAGCACAAATTTACCGTTGGATCACAACATTTTAACCTTGATTCGACGTGTCAACATCGATGACTGCCGCGAAGGTTGCTCGGCCTTGGTAATACGTGATTTAATTATATTCCTTCCACACATTTAACCTTTTTTAGTTAACTGAAATCAGGCGCGTATCTACGTTAGGGGGTTCATTAGGGATTTTTAACTAATTCAAATATTCGAACTACTGTGCCATTATTATCGAAATCAGATGAATACTATTTTCTTAGGTTTCAGTGTGCTACAAGTGATGGCCGCCGACAAAGACCAAGGTGACAACGGAGAGTTTACGTATCAGCTGAGTGACCTTAACGATGCCTTCTCTATTGATCCTAGGACTGGGTGGCTGACCGTCAAAAACCAAGTAAATTTACACTAATGTTAATTTTATCTTGACACATTCTGCTCCTCTGACTGAAGGTACAGGGTCGTTGCTCTTTCTATCATCATGTATTAATCAGCTTAATTTATAGTCTAATATTACAGTGATTGAATATAAAGTACAAAGCATGTTATGTATACATATATATATATATATATATATATATATATATATATATATATATATCTATACGGCATACTTACGGAATGAATTAATTTTAAAATATTTTTATGACAGACCTGATCCGGCAACGGATTAGTATAGCCTACAGCGACCTTGGAGAACCGTGGAAATGGTTCAGAAACCACCGCTCAATATTTTCCCCTAGTAGTCTGTAATCATGATGAAATTTTTGGCGTTCATATTTAACATTTATTATTTAAATTATTTTATACAGATCATGAAATTTGGTTATATTCTTACTTGCTGAGAACTTGTTAAATAATTCTTATTTACAAATTGTTTTGTTTGCAGACCGTACTGGACCGTGAACAACATACATCGCTGCGAATGAAAGTTTATGCCAAAGAAAAGAACCCCAGTATCGTCGGAACTTTATTAGATAAACAGAGATTGGCTAAGTGGAGACGCAATCCTTCCCCTAAATTAGCCGCAAAGGAAAAAACAACTTACGTTTTTCCAGACAAAGTTGGTAACAGCAACGAAAACATCGAGTATTTCGACGATTTGAATCAACTTCTATCATTGGTTACCGTGGAAGTCACTCTCCTAGATGCTAACGATAACAACCCAATCTTTGTACCGAGTAATCTCTACGAATTCTCAATCAAGTCAAATGCCAAAATTGGAACAGAAATTGGTATAGTTCAAGCGGTAGATCCAGATTTGGGAAGGAATGGCATCGTTTTGTACGATCTGCAAAGGACTAGTAATTTAACAATTACATCGCCATTTCAAGTTCACGCTAAAACTGGAGTGATAACGTTAGCGGAGTCTCCTGTGCTGGAAGGAAGACATGCTTTATTCATCGAAGCGTCCGATCAACCCGCTAATCCAAGTGAAAGGCGATATTCTTTGGCAGTTGTCGCTATTGATGTTGTTAATGTTCATAAAGGTACTGGGACAAATCAGTCACAAAAAAAACAACAGTGCCGCTACAACCTTTTTATGTGTGGGCTTGAGATTTTTTATGTGTCAATCTAATAGGCAAGTAGGTGATCAGCCTCCTGCGCCAGACACGCACAGGACGGATGTTTTCCTTCACCGTTTGAACGAATCTTAAATGCGCACATAGACAGAAAGTCTATTAGTGCACAGTTGGAGATTGAACCTACGACCTCAGGGATGAGAGTCGCTAAAAGCTCGCAGAAGTTGAAGCCGCTAGGTCAACAATAAGTCACACCATATTTAAAAAAATGAGACAAAATGTATGTACGGCCTCCACAACAAATCCGACTAAACGATCGCACTTGTGACATCACGCTGCGAGCTGCAAATTGGTATTCGCGTACGGCAATCGCGATGTGACGTCACACCACAACATCGTCTCTTTGGAAATCCTTGCCCGTTGCTATAGTTATATTTTCATATATTGTATGGACTGAGTTAGATAGAAAGTGAGGGTGTGAGTGAGTGATAGAGAGTGAGGGTGTGTGGGATAGAGATTGAGGGTATATGGGAAAGAGAGTGAGGGTGTATACGTCTATGTGTGAGTGAGTGTAATGCACTGATTGATACAGATGTTTAAAATTTCAGGATCCAAAACTGATAAGCCAGATTTCATAGGGTCTCCATACGAGTTCTGGGTGGGTTCAAATGTAGGCATCGGGACGAGTATTGGTCAAATAAGAGTCAACGATGCCATGCAAAAGGGTGAACTATCGTATGATTTACTTCATGGATATATAGAAGGAGGTGTGTATATTTAAGTTGAGATATAAACTATAGAAAAACTTTATAATATAAATACATTTACTGTACCTATAGAATGATTAATAATTTAATAGCTTTGGTGAGTACTTGCGTAATTCTATACTATGTATATTTATTGTTTACGCTATTGTGTGCAGGGTCATTTATTTTCTTGAGTTGGCATTATCTATCGTATTTCGAAATATGGTAGAGAAATTTTTGGGATTAAAACTACTTTTTCAACTCTTATTTTCCCCTGGTCAATATAATGTTTATGTGTATAATTTTCTTATTTCAGTACCATTTGCTGTCGAGGAACGTTCTGGAGTAATAACTGTGGTAGACGAACTATCGAAATTCGACAGACAGGTGTACGATTTTGAAGCCGTTGCAATACAGGAAAAATACAACTTCTCAATAACCACCAATACAACCGTCCACGTTGTCGATGTAAATGATGAGAGAGGTGTCTTTTTAAAGTAATAATTTTTGGTATTAGATTAAATTTTAATTTTTAGACTATAAATAACACCACTTTTATATTTCAGAGGAACGCATCCACTGCTGGAGTTTAAAGTCAAAGAAAATGTTGCCGGTGCAACTATTGGACAGATATTTCCCAACAACATGAGTGGCGTCAATAACACTGGGAAATTCCAATTTATTATTGCAAATCAACAAGATGTTTCTGACGATATAGCTATCGGTAATATCACATTTTAATTTACTACAAATGACCAAAACCAAATGATAAAATATAACAAACATTGTTTTTACAGGGGCTGACGGAACTATTTATGCTCAGAAACCTTTAGACAGAGAGAAAAAAGATACATATAGAATGACAGTAATCGCCGAGTCCTCCAAAGGTGTAATGGCCGGAACTAGTTTATATCAAATAACAATTCATGTAGACGACGAAAATGATAATCCACCTATATTTGAATTGCCGGCCTACGAAGGCACAATAACTGAGAATTCTCCAAAGGGAACTGAAGTAAAATTGGGTGCCAAAATAAAAGCAAGGGACGCTGATACGGGCTCTAACGCTTTATTTACATTTACTCTGTTTGGAGAGGGACACGATTCATTCACTGTTAATGAAGAAACTGGCGTGGTCACCTTTATTGGAAATAAACTAGATCGCGAAGAAAAAAGTGCTTACCTTCTAAAAATAGTTGCAAGAGATAAAGGAAGCTTAAGTTCAGAAGCCAAATTAACTGTATTCGTTTCGGATGTTAACGATAATGTACCAAGATTTGATCAGATTGTTATACCCCTTGGCGAAAATATAGAATTAATAGAGAACTCAGAACGGAGCCCTGTTAAAGTTTACAAAGAAATAAGAAATAATACTGGTATCATAACTAATTTGGAAGTAAAGCCTAAAAACAAATTCGCGGTAAGAGTCGATTCACCTCTCTTCCACGTTCCAGAAAATATTGCGGTCGGCTCAACTGTTTTGAGATTAAACGCTATGGATATGGATAGTGGAACTAACGGACAGATACGTTATGAATTTATGTCAGAAGTTTTCATACCGCCCTTTTCACTCCCAGCCAGTGCCTTACAAATAAAAAGGTACTTTGTTGTGAATGAAAGATATGGAAATATCGTAGCCGCTCGAGCTTTGCCTCCAGAATCAGAGTTTCGATTAAATATTACTGCTTTGGACGGTGGTCAGCTCAGTGATCATACAGTAATCCGATTATTTGTTCAAGACGTGAACGATCACTTTCCGATGTTCAAAAAAGCATGGTACACATTTAATGTTGAAGAAGCTCAATATACTCGACGAATTTTGGGTAAAGTCGATGCCACTGATGCTGATTTTGGCCGAAATGCTAACATCACGTACCACATTGAACCACCAAGTAACGATTTGCCATTTGAAATATCACCACATAGTGGAGTTTTTAGTGTAAATGGAGAACTTGATAGGGAAAAAGTTGATAAATATGTTTTAACAGTAGTAGCTACGGATAATGGCCAAGACAAAAAGCTATCTTCATCGGTGAGCGTAGAAGTGCAAGTTTTAGATGTGAATGATAATGCGCCTCAATTCAATGCTTACAATGAACTTTTAGAACTTAAACATACAGAAGCAGAAAAAATAAATCATAATTATGAATCTATCAAAGTGGTGCCAGTATATAAAGCAACATTAGAGGAAAATGCACCAGTTGGGACCGTCGTAACCAAAGTTTATGCAAATGATTCCGATTTTGTTGGTAATGGAAACGGGTTAATATTGTTCAGTATCCCACAAAGAAAAAATCAACTTAATATGTTTGCTATTGACTCTAAAGACGGAACGATAACAACGACTGTAAGATTAGATTATGAGAGTCAATCGATTCATAATATCACCGTGATTGCTTCCGATCTTGGATCGCCGAGTCTAAGTTCTACAGCACTTATCGTATTAACAGTAAAAGATATTTCAGATGAAGTCGAAGTATCAGATAAACCCGTGTTTATATCGAGATACTACGAATTAGAAATAGAAGAAAATGTCCAAACACCTGTCGAATTAGTCACGTTAAACTTAACAGAATATTATGAAAACTTCAAAATGAAATATTTTATTTATAACGAAAATGACACCGATGTAAAGAGAACATTCGTGATAGATCCTCGTAATGGGACGTTGTATTTGATTCGGAGTCCCGACAGAGAAGCGCAAGAATTGTATGAAATAATGATAAGGGCTGAAAGACAGAAGATAAGCCGCGAGTTACCACACATGATATATCCCGTCGGCGATGAGGTTTTGGAGGGGATGACAAAGTTTGACGTGAAAGTCGTTGTAAGGATTAAGGATGTGAATGATAACGCTCCGAAATTTATCTACGGCGGTCGTCCGATGGTAACAGCGATTCCTACTACAGCACCATTTGGATATGAAGTTATTCAGTTACAGGTAAGCAATTTTATAATTTTGCCGAAACACTTTACGCGATTTAATAAGAAGGAATCCAAATTATTGAACTTTTAATTTACTACATTATTTTATTCGAATTCGATACTACGAGATTTAAGTATATATTTAGACTTCCTTAGATGTCAAATTTTGTTAGTTTTTAGTATGTTTGTCATAGCTAGACAATGACGTATTTGAAAAAATTGTACTCGTCGATATTTAAACTAATTATTTGTTAAGAAAAACACTTTTTGAACGGATTAAAGCTATGTATTATTATTAAAAACTTATTAAACGTATTATTAAAAATTATTTACACGCTGGAAAGCACGCGAAAAGTCGGAAAATTTTAAAATTTAGAATTATGCAAATAATTATAAGTTTTTAATAATAATACATAGCTTTAATCCGTTCAAAAAGTGTTTTTCTTAATGTGTAAAAGCTATTTTAACAAAATACAATACTAATTATTTGTTAACATGTGGTATTATTCCTCTTAGCCAAGAATTTTACAGTAGGAACCGTTCCTAGAAAAAATTAATGTTTAGTGTTAAATTTACATCTAGGCTGTAGATGCCGATGCAGGTATAAACTCAGATATACGCTACCAAGTGATAAATACAGAGGGTGGTCGCTTCAGCGTGGACCCTGTCACTGGTCGAGTCAAAGTCGCAGGATCATTCGCGAGAGATGCGGGAAGAGTTATTGGCTTCGACGTCAAAGCTACGGACAGGAAAGGGGCTGACGACGGACGGTCAGCTATTGCTAATGTGTTTGTAAGTATATTAAACATAAAATATTTTATTCAATTTGGACTGGTTTTAACATGCCTTATAAGTTAGGTATTATTGAAGGTTCGTATATATATCATGAGATTGTTTTTTTTTAAATAAATCAATAGCGCTTCAACCTTTTAGGTCTGGGCCTCAGATTTCTGTATCTGTTTCGTGATCGTTTTTTAAACTAATAGGCAAGTAGGTGATCAGCCTTCTGTGCCTCACGCACACCGTCGACTTTTTGTGTCTAAGGCAAGCCGGTTTCCTCACGATGTTTTCCTTCACCGTTCGAGCTAATGTTAAATGCGCACATAGAAAGAAAATCTATTGGTGCACAACCGGGGATCGATCTACGACCTCAGGGATGAGAGTCGCACGCTAAAGCCAGTAGGCCAACACTGCTCTAGATTGGCTTATAGTATTTTAATGTAACGAAGTTTAATTAAATATATGTTACTAATGTGTTATCGCTTCTATTAGATAAAATATTATTTTGCTAAATTGTGATTTGAAACTTAAAAACATCACAAATATGCAACAATGGTTGCTTAATTCAATTTGTCAAACTTAGATAACTGCGTAACGTAGCGAGCAAAATACACAAACTTATCACGGATGTGCAAGAATATATGTATATCGGAAACCTCTTAGACTATATTTTATTTTTATCGGTAATTTTTGTAGGTATACGTTTTGGATGAAAATAAGCAGCTAGTGATTGTAGTGGGAGCCAAACCCATGGAAGTCGAGAAGGAGCTATACAACATCACACGATATCTCTCGAATATGACCGGGTTCGACATCCGCGTACGAAGATTGGAGACTAGCTCTAAGGCAACCATGGATGGATATGCGTGAGTTCTCAATTTATTTGATAAGCCTGAAATGGACTGTTTCATACAGATATAAGCTAAATGATTCTAGTATATTATGTTCTCTCATTCACTTAATACAGGATAGTTATTTATACTACGAGTTATATAAAGACGTAAGATTTGAATTGATTATTTTGATAATGGCACATGTCAAGCAGACTAAATTTTATAGGAGACACAAAAAACCTTTAAAAAAGTCTATTGTAGGCGCAATATAGTTTCTGGAAATTCATAGGTTATTCTATCACAATAGCGCCAACAGCGCCAATATCGCCAACAATAGTTGGACTAGAGCCGTTCTCGGCGAAAACATGCGTCTATTAACGTAAAATGTATACATAAAAACTATAAACACTTAAAAAATTAACGATTCAACTGTTGCTTTTTATTTTTTTAAATATAACAAATAAACTTTAAAAATACTTTCACCATTACAATCCCTAATTATATATATTTTTTCAAATCATTATGCAAATCATTATGGGAATAAAATACTAATAACTCAATTTGTAAAGAAGTTAGTAGTAGCGATCAATTGAGTTGAATATGAATTATTATTTTCCAGGACTGACATGTACGTCTACGCCATAGATCCAGTATCAAACGCGATTATTGACATGGAGCTACTACAAAAGTAAGTGAAAATTATTAACTTAAATTTATTGACCGCGCCAGATCTTTGGGAGGAAGATTGAAATTCATAGCTATATTAAATACAATTAAAATATATCTTCTTATATAACTTTTTGTCTTTTATTAACATAGCTTTTACACATTAAGAAAACACTTTTTAAACGGATTGAAGCTATGAATTATTATTATTATTTACTTATAATTATTTACATAAATTTAAAAATTTCCCACGTTTCGCGTGCTTAACAGCGTGCGTGGTCACGGTTTAAATTTAAAATTATGTAAATAATTATAAGTTTATAATAATAATACATATACTCAATCCGTTTAAAAAGTATTTTCTTAATATCTTTTTATAATCTGTGGAGCATAAAAATTCTGTATCAATTTTCCATAAAACAATTTTTTATATCAGCGCGCGTACTCTATAACATCCAAAATCGTTAGCTATTCCCATCCCGATTCCAATATTGACATTTTGTACGGCGATCCCAAGGTTGCGATATCAGCACAACGGGTTTGAAATAACTATATCAAAACTACTTACAAAAACATCGCGATTGGTATCGTTACTGAACTGCAAAGAGTACGGGCGCAGACGTGTCTTATAATTCGTTTCTTGCTACTTCTTCGATAGAAATCAGGAGCTCTAGTCTAAATTAAGCGGAATTAAATTTTTCCAATAATTTTGACGAGCTAATTTCATACGTTAAATGTCGTTTCAGGTCAATAATGAAGCGGGAAGTAGCGTTACGTCACAACTTAGCGGGTTTCAAAGTACTGGAAGTCGGTGACAGTACAGTAGTTCAAGCCAGGAGTGCGCAAATGTTCAGCACTATGGAGATCAGTGTAGTTGCCCTCGGCTGCCTTGTCTTCATTGGCGCTTTCACCACTGCAATTTGCATACTCTGTGTCAGGAAGAACAAAAGGTATAAAATTAGAACTTTCTAGTAAAATCTGCTTACATTGTAGTAAAGCGTTGTAGTAAGCAAGACTTTTTCCATCTTTCAGACACCATCACCATCACAAACGAAAACATACGAAACATTATTTTATTAAGTAATTTAATTGTGCAATAAATAAAAAAAGAACTATTTCGACAGCTTGTTTCATTACATCTTGTAAATTAGCATGAATTCTTTATCTTTCTCTCTTAACATAACTTTTCGTTTTCCTTGTCCTAACAGAGGTCGCCACCCGCCATACTCTCAACATCGTCTTAACGCTTTCTCTGATCATTTAACCAAATACGGAGGTCTCTTTCCATCCGGATCGAACCAGTGCCAAGAGCTGAACCAGTCGTACAGCGAGCCGGATTCCTATATCGACGTTATAAATCAGCCGACAAAGAAAATCTGTCCCCATGGAAACACGATCGAGGAGTTCGGGAAGGCTCATCAGAAATGTGTTAAGGGGCAATTTGATATCAATGGCACAGAATTTAATCATAAACACGAGAGGATGTGTATTAAATTTAACCAAAGACCTGCAAAGAGGTAACTGTTTTGTATATTTTTTGTCGTGTAACGAACACTCCGGGACAACTCTGTCATAGTAGATGAATTGAATTGAACTTTTTTTAGAATGCGCTTACAGAATGTTTTAACAAGAAGAACACCGTACTGTGGATGGCAAACATTTTAAAGGAAACTTATGTTTTATTTGTAAACTAAATTTACAATAAAATAAATAAAAGATTTATTATTTAATAAACATTTAGAAAACACTTGCTACGCCCTGTCGTAAATTTTTCAAAAACTACCTTATCCGGTATCTTTATGGTATCAATCTGGTGGAATCTTTTTGTGCGAAATGGAAATGTATTTACGCATGAAAATCTTGTATTTGGCAATTGATTAATAAATTATACATATAAAATTTAATTTAACGTAAATACGTATATTTGCAAAAGTTATCCTATTACATATATGTTATAGTTTAAGGTCTTTCATAAATAATCCACTATAAACTTCAAATTCTTGTCGCAAAATTATGTTATGTAAGAGGGGTATATGTTACACGCTTCTCATATTCTGGTCCTGGCTTTTCTCTCTACTTCACTATTGTTTAATCTAAATTAATATAATTATTTATCTACTATTTAAAAACATACTAATACATTTCCCTAAAACATAAAAAAATACTGGTGATGGTTTTAGCATTTTCAATTATTAACATTTCATACATCTTATTTACACTACCCTTTGTTTAATATATGGATAAAAATAATCTTACATTCAATTCGACGATTCTAATTTAAATTCATCTCTAGATTGTTATTATGCTAGACGTTCAAATAAATCAATAATCGAACCTAGTATTAGACGCTACGTGGAATTTGGGGAGATCTTCAATTGTATAGAATGTAATGCATATAGAAACAAACGAATTACATATTGTAATTTTTTACACTAACATTTTCACCACTAACTTGTTGACTGTTAAAAACTATAGCAAGCGTAAAATATCTTAAGATTTATATATGAATCTAATTTACAGTTTATAAAAGGAAATATAACATTTTACATTATGCCGTTGTTAAATTAATATTACGCTGTTGTATTAACATATGTAGTTACTACTAATACTTAACAATAAAACAAATTTAAAAAAATAGTCACTCGTAAACCATCACCAACATGCACGTAGGAAAGGCCAGGACCCGTCGCTAACGTCAGTGAATTCCAGTGGACAGGACTCTGGCATCGCGGAGGGAAGATGTCCATGCGGTCATGTCTCGATGCACACCTCGGAGGAAAGTAGCGGGTGAGTTGCTTACTGACTGACTTAAATGACGTTAATAACGTTATACCACATTATTTTTGCGATGCTTCTCCAAGTACAGAAAGGCGGTCAGCAGTAAATTTCCGCCAAACAGTTGCTCCACTCCGTCCAGGATTTTTCGTGCGCCTACCACTTCGCGTATGCGTGATTTTCTACGGAGGATGTGGCCGAGATCTGCTTGGCAACATCTACACCATATTACATAATTATATGTCCATTAGTTATAATATACTCAATAATTATCTAAAAATAGTAATACAAAAGAACTATAAACATGCTTAGAACAATATAATGTACAATAGAGGATATTACTGTAAGGGGCCATTAGACAAATATTCTTTTTTGCAGCAGGTCCAAATAGATTCTACTAATTAAATCATTTATTGTATCGTAAACTTTTGGAAGTACATGAGGAATTTTCCGGAGTAGTTGTCGCACGGGAAGTCAAGCCTTTTAAGCAAAAAAAATCCCTTTTTAGGAACCCCTTTTCTTAGATTTGACACTGCTGATCTGTTGCCTAGCTTCTCGGTCACATGCCTACTGGCGTGGCCTAGCTGCTATATAGAGGTCCTATATTAAAAAAAAACTCTTGGAAGTCTCCTACAATGTTTCATACTAGTACAAAATCGGTCAGCGATAGATCTGTCTGAATTAATTACAGATGCAGCTACGAAGATTCGCTAAAATCAAATCATAAACAAGATCGTAAAGGTTACCGCGACGACTCTCGATTCATACGACGAGCGTCCATCGGCCACCAGCCCCTAGACATGAGAAGATACAACCAACGGAGGCAATCATTCTCAGAGAACATCCAAAGACACTTCCCATCTGTCGAACGAGTTGTGTCCACCCCAAGAATAACAAGACAAACCTCAACACCAAACGTGAACACGCCATCGTACTTCCTCAATGGCAAAAAGAATTACAGAAGAAAAGAAGTGATGAATGAACCAATGATAGACTATGATCATAGTGAAAATGAGGACCATTTTGACACAAGGCTCAATAGAAAGCTGAGTGGCGGTCGAAAAATAGGTAGTTTTATGGACTTAAATGGGCAAGCTTTGTTTGTTACGCCTGTTGATATGAGGAGACAGGGGAGTGAGAGAATACTGGTTGCCAGACCTGTATGAAATTTATTAGTCGATGTGTGGTAGATCGAGCGTGGTTCTCCTAAGATGTTTTTTAGAGCTTAACCTGACAGAATTTTTCAAATAAAATTTCGTTATAGGTACGATTCTTAGAATTGTCTATTGGAAGCGTAGTAAACAGCTATTTGCTTTTATTCATAAACCATTTATGTTTAATACATGAATGTATTAAATTAGATTATTTATCATTGATGACGAGGGTATACTTCAGTATAGATGGCTAACCCGGTTTCTATATAATATATTAGTCCGTAGTAATTATAATTCTATATAATAATTGCCGGGGTCGTAGATTTTCTCCACAGTGAACTTTATAGAACATCTTACTCCTCGTATTTATTACGATTAGTATTGGATATAGCACGCGGTTGCGAGTCATGACATAAGCTTTAAAATGATTATGAGAGTATATTTTACTAGAAGCGTGTAGATTGCTTTTTAGTGTAAGTTAATAGTAAGTGCCATTATGGAGATTTTGTTAATATACCACCTTCTAGAATAGACTTGTAATTAAATATCTGTAAATATTTTTGTAATTAAAAATTGTACGTTGATTTATTATTTGTTGTTTTATTTGTGAACTCATCGGTAACTACGAACCGAACGGGAAAAATAATTAAAAATCCATCAAATATATAAATATTTGTTAGTAGAAACTACTGTAGTTTACAAACTGAATCCGAAATAACAGAACACATTTCTGTATCAAGTATCTATGTGATAATCGTCCATCTGTGTGTAATCCGTAACAATTGTTTCTCTGGGAATGATACGTACAAAACCAGAAACTTGAAATAAATGTTAATTTATCAAACACATTCACATACGAAGGTCTTTATTGTGTCATACTACTGCAATGTCCATATTGGTAACATAGGCGGATCTATGGAGGTTTCATTCGGTTCATGTCTAGACAGGGTTTTGCTATATTATAAGTTGTTAATTGAAATACCTTACTAAAATAATAGTGATGTCTCTGATTTCTGTATCTGTTTCGTGATCATTTGCTTTTTATAAGAGGCAAGTAGGTGATGAGCTTTTTATGCCTAACACATACTGTAGATCTTTTGCGTCCAAGCCGTGCCGGCGTCTCGTGATATTTTCCTGACTTATCACTATACAAACGAGAGTTGAATGTGCGCATAGACAGAATAGTACATTGGTGTACAGGCGTAGTTTAATGTGGGATGAGAATTACATATTAAAGCCAATAAGCTAACACTTTTCAACTAGTATCTAAATTATAAACATCTTACACGTACAAATTTCAACTTTGACCGCAAATTCTAGATCTGATATATGAAAACCTGTCCGATCTTACTGTGGAATCAGTAGGTTATTTTAACTGAATACTACGTATAGACAAAACAAAACCTAAATTCCAGTAAAAAGAAACATATTGTATCTACTGACAGCAAACAATTACGTCGAAGGCCGTTAGCCTCAAGTGCCCAAGATCTAATACGAAAAATGTCAACAAAAATAGCGAATCCACTCAACTGTAGAAAATGTCGCTTTATTCATCATTCGGACTCCAATAATGTGGCAAAACAAACTGGGGTAATGGGAACAACGAGCCATTGAGTTAAGGAAACCGTAAATATGGTTACATATGGTACATTTAGAATGTGAATTATTGTCAAAACAGGCTTGTCTATTGACGAAAATCCAACAATTTGCATACATTATCGTAATTATTGAAATTTGTTTATGTTAGGTAATATATTAATACTAATATAATTATACTTGATTGTGATATATTTTTTAATATTGACATTCATAACTGTATATTTCAATATGAATAAATGAAATTTCATTTCTTAAAAAAAACTAAATCCATAATTTTACCGATTTTTCTAATTATGTTTATGCTTTGAATTAAACAAATGTAATGTAGGTACTTTACTAACTTGTATGTTTTTAGTTATATTAGCACCATTACGCAAATTTTCAAAACTTAATTGTCGATTTATGTTTACGCTGTGTTGAAAAAGTACATAAATATAATACTTTATTAAGTGTGCATTGGGTTTAAATATGGATAAAGGGATAAGCGTATATTAACATCACATTAAGATGGCCAAGTATATTTTGTTTATTTAATTAACACAAACTGCCTAGCTCGCCTCAGCAAAATGATAAGTGAAATTTATATGAAATAATAGAAAAAACACAAAACTTTATGCGTAAAACGCGTGCATTCTATTACTGCATATGTTGGAAGTGAAATCTGTAATAACAACCTTTAGTTAAACGGCAAATATTTTATTTTATCTCATCTTATGGTATCCATCTCCAGTAATATAAATAACCCGACCAGGGCAATGCTTCACGGGACTTCATTTTAATAACCTTAGCAAAATAACATTGTCTCAAATCAGAAAATTCCTTTCGTCACACTTTGTCACGTTTGAGATAGCTCCCGGTCGACGAACTGAGAACTTATAATTTGTTTCGTAAAATCCTTGTGTTTTTAATGGATTCCCTTCGATTGTTTATGTTGTAAACTCACCCTCTTCGGAAAAGTTGTGTTTAAGGAAGATCGTATTTATTTCTTATATATATTAAATGCCTAATAAATTAGAGCCCCTTAAAGGGTTTAAGAGAAATTGTTATAAAAGTTGCTACAGCCGCTAATGTATGTAATATAATATTATTTTATTCTATTTTGGAACCTAGCATTAATTGTATAGTTTGCCCTTTACTCTTAGTATTTTGTCCCTTACTAGGGTTACCTTGAAGAGATCGTTGTTTTCAATAAGCCCACCCATTTCCTCCTTAATAATTTTTGTTACCTGATCGTAAATATAGTATTAATGCAACAACTCAATAATTGGTGCATGCTGACTGCGAGGCTTAACCAAGATAGGATATAGATCGGTAGGTATTATAGTACAATAGGAATAACGAAGCTTATAAACTTGATATGAATAAACTTTTATAAAAAAAATATGATTATGAAACATTCAATACAAACATTTCAATAATTATTTAATTATCCTCTAAAGCCTTTTAATTATAATGATATTTATAGTTTCAAAGAATTACATAGCGAACACTGCACGTCTTTGTGGAAATTACTATACTGTCAAAAACTCTAAGATTTTGTATGACAATTTTTCCAACGCTTCATATAACTTGAAACTTATTTTTTTCTTTACAAATACAGTAACATGTTCAGTAGTACAGTATACATCAACACTTCCCAGTATATTCAGCGTTGGCGGAGGCGAAAAAGATTTCCTTTGTCAAAAGTTTGAATAGTCACAAAAAAGTTCTTTTGCCGTAAAATTGCTATAAACCTAAAAAAGCTCACATAAATTAACGACTGGGTGGGCATTATCGTCCATTAATTTTTACCGTCTGTTTATGACCACTTAATGACACGACCACTTAACTTTATATTTAATATAGAACTATATTTTATGGCTTTTCCTAAATCTATATGATTTTCGGGTATTCACGCTTACAGTCAACAGACTGTAAGCGTGAATACCCGGAAAATGTTTCCTAATTTATGACATTGGGTGCGGCGATTATATGAATCAAAAATATCTGTGTTTTGTTTGATATCTCACTTCATTTGTTGAAGTGAAACTTCTTTATCGGCGTTGGAAAAAAAATACCGTCACATTTTTCGGTTACGCGCCATCTTTTTCTTGTCCCTACCACGATTGATTCGAAGAGCTTCGAAGCCATTAATAACAAAAATATATAATAACGATAACAATAATAGTAATCATTCTATTACAATTAATGAAATTCTGTAATAATCGTAGTAGTAATAAGGTAAAATGAAATAATCGTATTATTAGTATTCATATCTATGATAGTAAAGTTTTGTTAAAATTTATCTAATTTAACTTTATTTAACCACTTTCTGTAAAGTTGCATCCTGCATGTGTTGATCATTTCATCGAAATTTAAGAAAAATAAGGTCATAAGAAGTTTCACTTGTTACGTGTGTACACTACACGCACAAATTTTTATTTTTTTAAATCTAGGCACAGATAATGATAGAAGCACCGCAAGCTACCTCTATATATCTCATATATATTTTATATGTGAAATGAAAATGATGGTTGTCACGTTGCAACGCTGGTTACTGTGAATTTTTTGTAAAAATTAATATATATACTCAGTGTAATAAGTTTGAACAATCATAAAATTACTTTTTTCATACGAAGAAACATAAATCACGATTTGAATAAAATTTTATATTCCAACACTAAAACAAATGAAACATGCAAAACACATCCAAGAACCGAAATAAAACATCTGTATCTGATATTAATTCAATCAAGAACAAACTTTAAACATTTTGTGGTAATAAAACTTTAAATGAAAACCGCACGAGTTATCTGGAACATAGGAACTCGTCTGCTGGACTGTGCTTAACTTAGGCGAGTCAATGGCCGCTAAACTCTAACAATCCTATCACTTAGGACTTTGAAACCTATCATAAAAAATACGATTAATTTCTTTTCCATAAACTTTGATTATTGAACTGAAACTTCTTTATCGGCGTTGTAAAAAAAATACCGTCACATTTTTCGGTTACGCGTCACATTTTTCCGTTACACGCTTTCTTTTACTTATCCCTACCACAGTTGATTCGACGAGATTCGAAGCCATTAATAAAAAAAATATATAATAACGATAACAATGATAGTAATAATTCTCTTACAATTAATGAAATTCTGTAATAATCTTAGTAGTAATAAGGTAAAATGATATAATTGTATTATTTGTATTCATGTCTATGATAATAAAAGCCTTTTGTTAAACTTTATCTTATTTAACTTTATTTAACCAATTTCTGTACAGTTGCAATTGGTAGATTATTTTTCGAAAAATTAGGTCATAAAGAAGTTTCACTTCTTACGTGTGTACACTAGTACACGCACATTTTTTTTAATAAAACAATTTGTAACAACAAGTAAACCGTCCTTTAATATACATTGGTTTAATTAGGCAGCTACAAGCGATCGAGCGAGGTTGTTTCCAGGAACCTTAAATATAAATGAAAATGTGTTAAACAATTATAAGCAGATATGCAAATTAATGTGTAATGTTTGGAAACCCTTTGGTTTATTTTAAATAACTTAAGTATTTTTGGGAAGTAATAAATACATGTGTTGGGGTTCCCATAACAATTCAGATAGAATTGTACAACATTATCTAACATGCTTATAGAGCAGTATTGGCCTAGTGGCTTCCGCGTGCGACAGTCATCCCTGAGGTTGTTGTTTCGATCCCCGGCTGTGCATCAATCGATTTTCTTTGTTTGTGCGCATTTAACATTAGTTCGAACGGTGAAGGAAAACATCGTGAGGAAACCGGCTTGCCTTAGACCCAAAAAGTCGATGGCGTGCGTCTGGCACAGAAGGCTGATCACCTACTTGCCTATTCGATTAACAAATGACCATGAAACAGAAACAGAAATCTGAGGCCCAGACCTATAAAAATTGTAGCGCCATTGATTTATTTTATTTTAGACATAGACATAACATTTATTACTAACAAAACACACCAAATAACAATAATATAAAAATAAATAAAAAAGAATAATAATAGAGATATAACAATGTTTTTTAAGAAAAAGGTTTAATTGTGTAATGCGAGTGTGCTGTGGTTGTAATTGGCCCTGGCTCAGCATTATGCTGAGGAGCAGAGTTGTTCCACAGGGCTGGTCATTCTGCCAGAGACCACAGCAGCTAGTTATTTATCTAACACGTTTAACTCATCATTTTGACCACTACCTCTGCTATCACCAGTCTCCTGCGTGTTTTCTTACCAAAAAAGCAGGATCTTTGATATTCAGAGTCGAGAATAAGGGTATTAGGGTAGGGAATCAGTACATACCCTTAACGCTAAGCATTACTCAATATTTTTGTTTGTCTCGCAAGTGCGTGGCCGGCTTTTTAAGATTTAGTACGCTCTTTTCTTAAAAACCTTAAGAGGAATTGGTTCGGAAATACTTCAGTGGACAGTTGGTTCCATATAGTGGTGATGCGCGGCATAAACTGCCTTAAAAACACTATGTTGTAAAACTATGTGGTAACGACGGACATCGAGATGATGACGGGTGAAATTTCGTATTCTGACTCGACGTCCGATGATGATACGTGGCTACAGGTATTAATCGGACAACTCCTCTAAACACTCCGTGGTATGCGGTAAAAGAAGAGTGACTTCTCTACGCAACGCGAAATATATAGATGGTATGTATTGGATTTGGCATATACGATAATGTGAGGGTAATTACGGGTCCTATAATAAACTAATACATAAATACATACTTTGGACTAGAAAAAACAATAAAAGCTCTCTTACTCTACTTAAAGATATAATAATTTGTAATCAACGGGAACATATAGAATTTCCAAATCTAAATATAAAATTCAATAAGAACTAGTAACATTTAGTATTGAATATGAGATTAGCTTTGACCTAAATATTCTAAAGGCTAGACGGCAATCGATACTATATTTTACTTCACTTTAGTTGTAATAAATACTATTTATGGACGTTCAAAATAGCCATGACAACTCAACCCTAAATAAAAAGAGATGAGAAAACCTTACGAGAGATACGATGGAGAATCGCCAAACATGAGTATATAATGTAAAAGTTGGGGAATTCTCATAATTATTTATTTATAAGTTCTAAAACGTGTATGCATAAAATTGTACAAGAAAATATGACACAACAAATTTTACACACATACACATCAATTATATTAGAACATAAACAAGCTAGACAGGGGAAAAACAATTAACAACCAACCACAAAATAAGAAAAAAATCAATAAAAAATAACTAAAATAAAATACTATAAAATATTAATGTTTAACATAATACTGCTAATAAAAATAAATGAAACTCTTTTTATATTTGAAATATTTTATATGATAAAATAACGAAATATAAATTATTTATCATAGAATATTATTTTTATCATAAAATACTACCCAAAACGGGTAGGAGATTGAAATGGGAGTTTTTCAGTAAGGCGTACACCAATCAAATTTCTCGCTAAGACAAGTTTTACTTAACTTCGCTTATAGAACAATGAATGTTATACGATAACTTTACATTTAGAGTTAAACAAAAAAAATACTGCGTTCATACGTTTCATAATGTATTAGGTCCTTACAGATGAAATTGGCGTTTTGTATGGGAGGAACAAAAAGTCGAATATTTTTAAATATATTATATTTAATTAATCAAAGTATGAACCATTGTTTTCTATACACTTTTGCCATCTCATAGGTAGTTCATTGATCCCTTTACTAAAAAAAACCAGTCGGACGGGAATGAATAAAATCTGTGAAGGCGATTTGGACTGCCCCAACAGAGTTAAATTTTTTCCCTTGCAAGAAGTTGTCCAAATTTCGAAAAAATGGTAATCTGTTGGAGCAAGGTTCGGGGAGTACGGAGGATGTCTTAGACATTCCAATTGAAGCTCTTCTAATTTGGTAGCCGTCTGTTGTGGAGTGTGTGGTCTAGCGTTGTCGTGAAGTAGCAGTGGCGTGGAGCGATTGACCAGCCTAGGTTGTTTAGCCGCTAGCTTTTCCATCATGGTTTCCAATTGCTGACAATGGACATCAGCCGTAATAGTCTGCCAGATTTGAGAAAACTCCAATGAACAATACCGGCACTACTCCACCAAACGCTTACAAGTAACTTTTTTGGGGTTAATTTTCGCTTGGGACAGGATTTGGCTGGCTGGCCAGGATCCTACCATTGCGCTGAGCGCTTCCGATTATCGTAAAGAATCCATTTTTCATCACAGGTAATGATTCGGTTTAAAATACCTTCAATATTGTGCCGGTTCAGTAATGTAACGCAGCAGTCGACGCGCGTTTGCCGGTTTGCTTCAATTGCGTCAATTCGTGAGGTACCCACCTTTCAAGCTTTTTAATCTTCCCAATTTGCTTCAAGTGAATTAAAACAGTTTTATCACTAACACCGCAGCCTGCAGCTAACTCAGACGTGGTTTGCGATGGATCCGCTTCCACAATAGCCTTCAATACTTCATTATCAACTTTGGTCTCAGGCCGTCCACGGGGCTTGTTCTGCACGTCGAAATTTCCAGAACAAAAACGTTGGAACCAAAAACGAACTGTGTTTTCTTTTGCAACATGACCGCCATACACATCATTCACCCTTCGAGTCGTTTCCGCAGCACTAGTGCCACGGCGGAACTCGTACTCATAAATAATGCGATACTTTAAGTTTTCCATTTTGTAAAATGAGTGACGAAAACAAAAAAAAAACAGAAGAAAAAAACAAATGGATGACGGTCATCGAAGCACAAATACATGAGTAAATAGCTGTACAAATTTGAATTTGGAATTCCTTACCAAAGAGGAGGTATTTGAGGTCAAAGTGGCCAGTACGACAAAACGCCAATTTCATATGTAAGGACCTAATATTAAGGATGCTGAAGGATGATACACAGAACATTTTACCGAAACCGGAAGTTGGGTTCATCAACCCTGTTACTAACATTTGATATTAGAAACTCGGAATAATAAATTCATTTTGTACCCAAGTGGGTGGGTTTTAGGTCAACGGATAACAATCGGACTAAAATTTCCTTCGAGAATATTCTAACTTTAAATTAGGAAGCATTCGAATTATCATAATTTATTATCGCTACAATCACTACTTCTTTATTTACCTACATTTATTTGCGGAGCGTTGCCACGTTCATGGTTAATATTCCTAGGGTATGTTATCACTTATCTCCATAAATAAATCAGCTGATGTTTGTTCACACTAACGCCTGTTTATTGTATTAGTTTGCGTTGATTTTATTAAGGAATATTTATCAAATTCATCAGATTTGTTTATGTTGTCACAGCCATATAAACACAGCTTAATCTTGGCCTAGGAATAAATTATACACTTATATATTTTCTTAAATAAAATCCATAATCACAAAACTAATAGATTTTATTGTTGACATGATTAAAAGTCTTTATTTATTTAAAATCTAATCAGATCCGGTGTTCTCATTGAGAATGCCTCCGAAGGCTGCAAACATTGACAAGTCCTCAGGATTCAACACCCGATTGTGTCGAGTCAATGTCCTATAATGGGACGTTTCACATTAACTGTTTTGTTCTAAATATTAAAGAACACTGCTGTGCAACAGATGGCCTCCAACTAACATAAGAAAGGGTGTCATAAAACTATAATTTTGTATAAAAATTAAAAAAATCAATGCAGCTACAACCTTCCTTTGATATTTTTTTATTATACACTCAAGAAGGTTGTATATCTACTCTCGGCTGTCATATGCCATCGAATTTTGGGAGATGACTATGGTATTTATATACCTATGATTTAATTTTTTAAATGCGCACATGGAAATAAAATCAATCAATCCATTGGTGCACAGCTGTGGTTCAAACATATGACTTCAGGTTGAGATCGCTCTCAACATTCTGTTAGACCAATACAAATGAGTAACATTATCATGAGAAATAAATAATTCAACGTATTGTAGATAATGCTAATAATAGTAATTATAACATGTCTTAATAGGCTCTAATCTACTCTACTTACCGTGCGACGACAACGTTCTCACACAAGAACTCAGGTCACTCTGCGAGAGGGAGAAACTGCAGCTCATCATCGCAGCAGACTCCAATATACATCATACGCAACGGGTAATACGAACGCTCGAGCTGAGGATATGCTTAATTTTATACTTAGCAATAATATTATCTTACCAAACAGTAGAACTTCAGAACCAACATTAACACACGTTCACAAACTAGGCATAGTTACGAGAATGTGAAAACCACTGAATTTCTTCTGAATTCTTGTTGACAGACCCAACTTAATCTCGATATTATTGACTGATATCTTATTAGTCCACTAATACAAAGCTAAAACCAATAAGTAAGGGAAAAGTTATTATTTTTGAAGGCGCACAAATAAATTGAAAATATATTATTAGATAATTTATTATTTTGTTATAAAATGATTTACCTAATAGTATACAAAGTATTGTCGTATGCGTAGTATCTACAAAACTTTTCTCAATATAAATATTGCTAATGAAACGCTTCCAAATTTAATTTTTTAA
The DNA here is from genome assembly GCF_905147105.1 of Pieris brassicae. Taxonomy (NCBI): domain Eukaryota; kingdom Metazoa; phylum Arthropoda; class Insecta; order Lepidoptera; family Pieridae; genus Pieris; species Pieris brassicae. The sequence goes on along the minus strand of NC_059671.1, from coordinate 7,835,550 downwards.
TCTAATAATTCGACATACGGAAAAGTGAGTACCAATTCTTTAAAGGCCGGCAACATACTTGCGAGCCCTTTGTGATTTGTCGATGGGTGAAATCAGTTAACATCAGGTGAGCCTACTGCCCCTTTTTTATAAAAAAATAAAATATTTTACGTTTAATACATGAGTAGGATACTTATTTTACGCGATTCAAAATATGTTTGACTTGTGCAGGTGTTCTTGTATATGAGTTGGCTGGATGGCTGATGGCTGACATACTTACATAATTAATATAAAATTATTACCGCTATTGAAGCATTAAGTTCATGGAGTTGTCGTGGAAGAACTATCCAAAACTGAGTGGCCTAAAAAAGATACAACTAAAATATCCCGTCCAATGTGTGTAGTACCCAAGATGAACAACAATGTGATATATCGGCTGGCATCTCATTAGAAGATTATAACGTGAGGAGCAAAAGGGCAGAGCTAATTGAAAAGTCAATTTCCGTTAATTTTCTTTAATTAAAAACGTTCAGGTTCAGTGACCTTTAACAATACATTTATAAGGCTCGTTTTTATTAAACCTCCTATATACAACTTACAGATTATATAATTTTATTCTGTATTTATTTTAATTGGTATTATTAATAAGGGAAATGAGTGTAACAAGTATATATTATTCTAGAATAAAATTAATTGTTAACTTTTTAAATTTTTACTTAGTTGTCCTTAAACTTTATAGAATTTCCATTTTTTTTTTGGAATTGAAATGTGTAGGTTTTATATGTGTCTTTAGAGGCTGTGAAACACCATAATATATATTAATGGATACATTGCTTAGTACCATTTATTATCATAATACAGAGAACTTACGTAAAATCAATTAATTGTGCAAAAAAAATACTAAGTTCAATGTAGACAGTTTCTAAAACTTCTGTGTTTGAAATCACTTTCCTTGTCGCCATGGTTGCGAGTTCACTTCTAATTAGCTTCTAATTACTTAAGCACAAACATTAAAAGTCACTTTGCGGACCTCCCCCGAAGTATTAGTGAGCCTCCCTTTGTCACTAGAATATCTTAAGTTGTACGTTCACCGTTGTTTTAACGCTCCGTTTTCTCCCACGAAACCAAGGATTGCTGGCACATTGCTCTTTAAAATTTATTTAATAACATTAAAGTTAAATAACATAAAAGTTATTCTTTTTTTGTGAGATTATAAAACACGTCTCTTTCTGTATTTCTATACTAAAAATATATGTAGTTAAACAAAAACTATCTCTGTATGGAAAGATACAGAAAATGATATGGCTATTAAATTTAAGAACAACAGTTAAAAATATAGCGAACTTTGTCCTTAGTAATAAAGTAAATAAACAATACGTTTCCTAAAGTTTTCAATTCTATTTATTTAATCTGAGGCGTCTACAATTTTAGCGGTCAGTGAACTCCCATACCTGAATTATTATGTAGGGTGGTGGTTTACGACAATATTTCAGGCTACTCATATTCAACGCCAAATTGTATGTATTGTATTATAATATTAGGTACTGACTAATATTATGCATTAATAGCATAAACTCTTTCGGGAATTTTCAATCGGAGACAATTTTACTTGAGTAATTAAATGAAATTATCTGGCTTATACTTATGATCGTGTAATTCAATACGCTTGAAGTGTATTCTGGCAACTTTTAATAAATTTTTACAAAATTATATAAAATAGTGGTCGGGAATAATGTAAAGAAGAATTTTTACTTAATATATATATAAATAATATAAATAAGTTACAAATGCCTTGTTAACAAAAAATAAATAGGGGTAGTTAAAAAATCCACTTCGTATTGCACTAAATGTTTTAAACTGTACGTTTAATGTTGTTTATGTATCAATGACTAAATCAAGAAAAGTGTGTTATGTAGACAATATTGTATTCTGTCATTAAAGAAGTGTGAATCTATTAAAGAATTTCTATCTTAAGATAAAAACCGTGTTGATATTTTACAAATGTCGCATGAACGCGGCTATAATTCTTAGTTAAACACTGTCTTCGCCGTATTTTGGGTATTTGCTGGCCCGATAAGATCTCCGTCGAGCTACCGAAAAACCTAGATTAGCCAGCAGTTTAAGCGACGCAAGTTAAAGTGGATAGGCCATACACAGCAGGGGTTCTAATCAAAGCAGGTGCTTGATTGGAATCCACAAAGAAAGTGAAAGCGTGGCCGACCCAAGCAAAACTGGCATCGAACAATTTCAGATGAGGCCCGAAAAGACTTGGAGCGAGGTGAAATACGAGGTTCAGGACCGAACGCGCTGGAGACCTGCGGACGCCCTCTGTCCCATCTGAGTCAAGAATTACCATTTATCGATTCGCTAGTCCAGACAATTTCTTATAATGTAATAGAAAACGTCGTATTTTAGCCCCAGGAAGCTAAGCTAATTAGTTATCGCTTACATATAACTATACTCTCTTTTAGTTACTTTTGACTATTTAATGTTAGTGATTTTTAAACTTCCCACAATTACATTGACTGGTAATCACTTTAACCTGTAAGTGAATTAACAAACGGTTGAGACCTTTAATAGAGTTAGTAGTTTGCCGGACGATAACTTCAGAGTTTTTAAACAAGTTAACGTTTCATACAAATTGTTCGTGCCATTTATCGTTTTGGTTGTAATGCTGTTTTTGTTTCACTTAATGGATAGGGGAAACAATATTATAATGGGAATATATAGGCTTCATAATTAAAAGTTAAGAGATATGTAAATTTAGTAATAATTTTATTTCTCATTTTACATACGTAATAGGAAACAGTCATGTCATAACTTACGTAGACTTAAACGATTCATGTTATCTGGACTTCATCAAAAACTTTCTTAAACTTATTTATTAATTCATTTTGTTTTGATTTATAATAATTATATATATATATATAAATAATTGTAAATCTTTTAACTTTGTACGTTAAGAAAATTGTAAATATTGTGTAATTGTATAATAATTTTAATTACAATAATACTTTCATTAATGTATATTCCATAAGCTTCTTTATTTCAATTTATTCCATCTTTAAATTGTAATGCCATATTATTTCTACGTGCATAAGGCCAAAAATGTGTAGTTTTTATACTTTAGGTACCGACTGCCGAGTACTATGTTACGTCGTAATGTCTAACTAAATAATGTCAATGATCGAAATTGTACATTTTTGTCGTAGCGATATAATATGACATTGTTAATAATTTAGAGGTTCTAAATTATATTAAATCTATTTTTTTTGGGAACGGAATCTTGCCGTTGGACTGAAGGACCGTGAAAGCTCAGCTCAAGCTGTTTTGGCGAGCATAGCTTGGCTGGAATTGCCTTTTGCCGTGACTAGCGCAAAGGTGTCTCCTGTGAAACTTCGACCAATTTGTCAATTTACTGAAGGGCAGAACGGAAACTCCCTGGAGAGAGCTAAGTAACTAATAAAGGACGCTTTCTCCGGTAAAGGCGGTTTTTTACCCTAGCCTGATTTTAATTTTGCTTTGCCGTGCGGGTGGCTTTTAATTTGTCGTGAGCTATTGTTAATAGGTCATCCAGATCCGTTAAAACGTGTCGGGAAGTTTAAATAGTTAAAGGTTCTGCACACCAACGGAGTGGAATTAATTAAGCCTTGCCGAAGTTGGCGTTGGCTTGGCTCCAGGTCGGGGTGGAGATCGACGTTCCTCAAGTAGAAGGGCGCATTGGGCTGGAGTGTCTTCAGCGTGTGGATGTGGGAGGGGGTCGCTCTCCGGGGTTGCTATGTCGAAGAAGAGCGCACCAGGGGTCTCGTTTTCATATCATGTTCTTGGCAAATAAATAATTTAATGATATTAATCAATTTCATTATCACTTAGATTTTTTTAAATGACGTCTGAATAGGTGTTGACATTTATGTTACAATGCTCAAACAAAAATGCTAAATAAAATTACTTCGACAGTCACCCAAATATAAATAACAGTAATCAATACTCTACATGATTTTAAAATTAGCTACATACAGTGTGTATCATATTTGTATGTAATTAATATGTGTCTGTGATAAATTAAAAATATTTTTTGCACTTTATTGATTATATTCGATACATTTTTTACTTTCGTTTATTATTATATCACGATAAATATGAAAAAATATTAACGTCTTAAACACACAATCAGCTATGTAAATTATGAATCCAAAAATTGTTACTAATAAAGTCAAAATTAAGTTTCTTAGTTAAGTCACGCATTTGACGCATTCCACGGATTTCTTATTATAAAGTGCAGGTCTCCAGGCTCATATTTTACCCAATCATTACCTCTCAATGTTGCTTATTCCGACCTTGTTAGTGTGTTCCCTTCTACTCTGTGTGTGCATTTTTCATTTCAATATTTCATAAGCTAAATAAAATACAAAATATTCGTAGGTCTGAATCTAAGAGCGGACGTAAAGTGATTGGCGGCGGGATGCAATCTGTTGACTTCCGCTTGTTCCGTAGAAGTTGTTAACTGAAGTGAAATACAATCTGTCCATCTTACAGACGTGCCTGAAAATTTTGATATCCATTCCAACTACATATAATTTTTTTTTTACAAATAGGACAAATTATGCTAGGTAACACGGCCGACACTTACACTGACTGAAAGCTCGCTAGTGTGCCTTTTGTATTGTTGTCTGATCTTTTGACTTGTGATGGTTCGCTAATATTTCGATGGTGCGCTGTTCACATATAGTTCTGATGCGCGGCGTAAAGTGCCTTGAGAAACGCTCACCTCTGAAACTAGGGGCATCAAGGTATTTTGTATTAACAAAGAATTATTGCTGACTTTAGCCATCAATAAACATGGGCTGGACCTTTCTGCATCTGTGTCATTACGTCTGCTTTATTGGCTTCTTTAGACCATTCCAGGCATACCAAGCTTGGCACTGTGTGAGTTTTATTCTTTCTTCTTTCCCCCCTTCTTTCTTCAAGGATTTCCCTTCTTAAAACTATATCAGCTTTTTACTTTAATTTAATTATCTGCGAAAATTGTCCTCAGTTTTGAAACTGTGTGAAGGTTGTATTCAGAGCCGAAACAGTTATCGGCACTCGAAGATTAATTGGAAGAACTCTCTTAGATAAAATACTACCAGCGGAAATTAAATTAGTACTATCGAAAATATTTCCAAATAAAATGTGTATTTAGTTATAAACAAAACCAGTGGCGATACAACCTCATAGGGCTGTATCGGCTTCAAGATCATTTGTTTTTCAATCAGCCTGACACACGCCGTCGATTTGTTGGGTTGGCCGGTTTCCTCAAAATTAATTCTAGAGTTAAATGCGCACAGCTAGGATTTACGACCACAGGGATGTCGCACGCTGTATGCCATTTGGCCAATACAGGGCTTGAATTTTTGACTTATGTACTTAAATACAAATAGCAGTAATAAAATCTTTATAAGTACTTAAAACATCCCTATAACTCCATTTTTTAACCTACTTCCATGAAACCGATGTTCCTGTTATCTCGATCGATACGTAATCTTTTCGTTTAGACCGTATACATATTTGTTACATTCAGCTTCCAAAAAATCAGCATATGGGTGAAAATCCCTCATCAAATCGACATAAAGATAAAACTATAGATAATAAATTTAAATAAAAACTTATATTTTTTAATCTCACATAGTTGAACAAAAAACACACAGTTATTCCTTGACATTTTTTTTAACTCGGCGTTCAGCCGTTTATTTAGGTTTAAGACAAATTAAGGCATACATGACTTCAGGACCAGATAGGACGACAGACGCAACACACACCACACACTACACACACCACACGCCACAAGTCCAAGGTCAAGGTCCTTAATTCATTATTGAACATATGAAGTACTGAAAAACATCGAGACGCAAATAATGTAGCGGCATATTTTGAAATCCAATAGATGGCACTTATACATTTCATTAGACTCACTTATAAAATAGTTATCTGCCATTCTTGACTTGGCTCTAACTGACCACGATCTCTGAAAATCACTGAACACCGAGTTATGTAACGAATATAATAAATTCATATTTGTTTTCAAAAGATTTGTATTCGAATGCTGTTATTCTAAGAACAAATTCGACGTATAAAATCTTGTTATCCGTGGTAGGGGTAGAGTGGGAACCAAGTTGTTTCCATATTTCAACGAGTAGTTTGGCCCTGAGAGAAGTTTTGCCTCTTTATCAAGCTTCTTCAAGCGCTATTTATATTAAGATATATGTACCGTGGTCATTAGGAGAACTTTTAACTAATTTTGCTAACTACTTAGATCTATCAATGTTATCATTTAAAAAAAAACCAAGGTGAAGTCAGGATTTATAGAATTAAAAACTGAAGGTTTTTAAGGCACAAAGTGCACCAGGACATTTTGAAACCTAGACTTATTCCTTCGAAAAAAGAGCGTACCAAATGTTAACATGCCGCAACGCGCTTGCAAGCCTGTGAGTGTGAGGAAGGCGGCAAAACACATCAGCTGAGCCCTCCAACCATTTGCCATCTATTCTGTGAAAAAAGCGTAGATAGGTGAAATTTCAAATTGCAATAAGTACCATAATATTTTAAAGGTAATTACCATTAAGCCTATATAGTATAAAAAATCCTCTGGCCTTATGCAGGTTAAGCTATTGAATTAGTATTTTCCCTTTTTTACTGTATTGAATATTGCGGAGTGTTATCTATACATTGGCCAAAAATGTTTGTATCCATTTTGTATTTCAAACAAGCATTGCATGTATCAAAAATAGCAGCGTACATACGTATTGCTCTTTTTGAATTCAATGAAGGTATTTTTTATTTCTTTTATTTTTAGTACATTTTGAGCTAGAATATAGTCGTTATTTGTTTAACAATTTATATGATTTTGTTCACAATCGATCTAAACCTGTTTATAATTTCAGATAATTTATATCAGCTTATTATTTAGCCCGAAACAGAAGTCCCTAGAGAATAAGTTGGAACTCTAGGCATGACCTGATTACCTAGATCTGTGGACCTTGAATATCCTAGTATTTACCGAGAACCCAGCCTAGGGCTTCCTATCGGTTGGGCGCATCGGAAATCTAATCATTCAACTGGATTAATGTTTAGTTGCCTTTTTTTATTAATTGATTTACAACACACTAGCTGAATACATACAGACGCAAAAATGAATACAATAAAATGTGTGTATGTGTATGTGTGTGTGTGTGTATATATATATATATATATACATATATAAATATTAGTTTATAATTAGAAGCGTAAACATAATGTAAACAATCATCGATCAATCATCATCTTAGATTCGCCAAGTTAGTTTTAGTTAGCGTCGTAATCCCACTTCCCGTAATTTTATGTTAGTTAAGCTCATATTTTAGACCAGTCAGTTGTTAACCAGCTTCAAACAAAGTGTTTACATATCTGAATATAAAAACCGCCACCAAACATAATTCACGCAAATCTATATTTTTAGTCAGACAAAAATCTGGCAAGGCAAAATAACCTTTACAGATTTAAAGCCCATTAAGTTAGTCAGTTAAATAGGATGAAATACTGAATTGTATTGCAATCTACGTATACGCTTTAAGATGATTCTTAAGGAAAATGCGAAATAATTGCTGTTTCAAAATATATCAACAGTATCAATCGTCTAATTGAATCGAGCTAATTGAATATTTTGAAACCGGACTAATTCAAGTATTACGAAATTCAATATTTTTACCTCGACATTATTCACATTTTCGACGTTTCGTTCAATGATCAATTCATAAGGAAATTTCAGATTCACAATCAGTTTCTCAGGCTACTAGTAGATTTTTTGTACTTTTACAATAGATTAGTATTATTTTCTCGGCAAACGAATGTTAAGTTGAGTGGCATACGCGCTATATACAAAGGATAATATATTGAAGTATTTCAACAAGTAACACGACTTATGTAACTTATATACTTGTTTAGTTAATAATTAGAAGCACTAATAAACAAAATGTAACAATCAACGAACACTTGAAGCCAATTGGGTTTTTAAAATTATAGCACACGACAACGACAGAACCTTTAAAAATCTACGAATTAAATTATCACGAAACTGCTTAAAATTCAAGCATTGTTACAGTAAGCTGTGTGTTTACTAAAGTGGATTGTATATTTGTTGGATGATGATTAAAGATTGAAAAAGTCTAAGACAGTTTCTCTATTCATTACTTTTAACGCGCATAACTTATAAACGTCACTTTTATACTCATTATCATCTATAGGAATCAGGTTTTTAATATCATAAAATAAAATTCATCTACTAAAAACTTTGCAGTCCTACGTAATATTTTCCGTAGCCGCAAACGATACGATAAAATGCAATACAAAATATTTAATTGAATTTGTAGTTAAAATCAAAATTGACAACGCGGAATTGAAATCGCATATTGATTGGCGCGGTGCAGCGACCTTGAACCGTCGGAATGTGGGTCACATCCGCCATCTTGTCTCACCCAACTTACCTGAAATTATGTACAGAAATTCTAATTACTCATTTGCTCACTTTTTTCATAAAGGAGCATCAAAACTTTACATACCTAACTTTTATACTTTACTAATCTAACACTTAAAATATAAAGTCGTCCTGACAGGACAGCAGATCAGAACTTTTCCCAAAAGTGCTAATTATGGTGTTGGGAAATAAATGTAACTTTAGATATATTTACAGCATTTCTGTGATAAGCCATCGTTGTCGTCCAAATCTCACAATTACTCAGGTCAATAATGAAATCTAAAACATAAATATTTAACCATTTCATAAAATTATTACATAATATAACCAGACTAATAAAAAACTACTTATATAATTTTTTTTTTCAACGGAAAAAATAGTGTTGTTCTATATTCATTGGTCTCGTGTACCTTTAATAAAGGACACCAATGAATATTCAATTTAGGCATCTACATTGTTGTCATATTCCGGAAGATGATATCAACCGGATAGGCAGGTGTGCAGTGGAATGCAAGGCTGTAGTCCTTGAACTAACTATTAGGTCAGGTGTGGGCCACAGGCCACGGCCGTGACACAGAATGCTTCAAAACATCTGGACGACACATCTGCATTCTTCTATTGTCACTCGGAGGATTCAAACATTACTTTTTAATTAATTTACTGCCAATTATTATACCGTGTATGGGTCTGAAAATGCTGCGCTTTATCCAACACTGCATCATGAAACTAATTGCGTTAGAAATTGAGGTGCTACCTAATTAATACAATTGGATTATTGTCAAACCCTCATTATATTAAATTTGTACTAAGTAAATTAATGGTTATGGTACTAAAATTCTTGCATTATTGTAAATAATATATACATAACATATAAAATACATTTTGACATTTTTATAACAATCGTCCAACTGAGTTACGTAATTTTGTTTTAATATTTAAGCTTATATTAAGTTTTAGTAATTATATTTTTTTACTAATTAATGCATAAGTTATATATTTTATTCAGGGGTAAACATTCTCAAGTCAGCCCTGCATTCCTGCCTATAGCCTTGCACCGGTGACCCAAAAAACAGGTTCACGGTCTTCCCAGGGACGCCGCGTATGGATTTTGTGCGCGGTTGAATAGATTTTTATGTAATTTTATCGGAAATGCAGTGTAAATTTGTCTCATAATAAAAATATTAACATTGCTGGTTACTTAAACTTTAATTAAACATGCAAATACATCAACTAAATCTACCATCTCTAAAGAAAATTATGAACTAATCTTATCGAGACTAAATCTTTTGTATTTTTTTCTGTCATCATACTCTATTAAACATATTGCCATCTGATTTTGAAATAGCCGAACTATATATTAGACATTATGAATATACAGTATTTATTTACCTCAATATATATATAGAAGTCAAAGTCAAACTCAAAAATCATTTATTCATATAGGTAACACAATGTACATTTATGAACGTCAATAAAATATAAATATACATTAAATGCTCTTTACATTTACTGCCAGTTCTCAAATCAACTCTCCACTGCTCTTTTTATTCGCCAAGTTTTTTTTTTGTATCACACAACGTTGTATGGAGCTGCAACCATTACACCATGTTCCACATGACATCTTAAGTAAGAAATAATTAAAAATAAATTAATTTTTATTGTCTCAGATTGTCAAAGAGGACAGATAGAGGACTATCAGAAGGAGGCATGGTGAAACAGGAGCACGCACTTACATTCTCGTGGTAACAACACGCAAATAGTCGTCATAACAAACATACACGGATTCAAGTACGACCAGTCACTACAAGTAGCACCCGTTCACCAGTATCACGCATGGCCACCATCGGCCCCCTCGCCATATTTTAGGGAGAGAGACAACCCGACGCCCGTCACCGAAGAAGTACTTACACAATAATATAAATAATATTACACAATAAATACTTTAAGCCCTTGTTTCTTTTAAAAATAGAACAACTACAATGAACCATACGAAGTATCAGTATAAGTCTAGTATTGTAGTATCAATTAAATACTCGCGTATATGAGCATGCCAAAACCAATATTGAATAATATTTGCTGACTCAAAAACCATTAAGCATTAATCACCAAAAACAATTGCCAGACACTTTTGCCTTTCAGAGGCATTCCATTTCCTCCATCGTCCAATTGGCAGTTCATTGTTCCTTCGTAGAGTTTCGGATTTTATCTCCTTTTAGGCCTAGTCGAAGATTAATGATTTGACGCTTAGCTTATCATGAGAGACCTCCTAATTAGGTGTTAATGGTATTGGGGCATTCACCCCTTTTTACAATTTTAGCGTTATTCATCGGCGTATAAATTTTTATGAGTTTCGCTATCTTAATTTATATCTTAATGAATAGTGCTGATACAAATGCTTATTTATGATAGAAGCGTTCAGCAATTTTGTATAAATTGATTAGATTGCTTCATTACTGAAATTGACAATGGCTTAAAATAATTACTAAATTCTGTGTAGCATTAAATAGTTTGACACCTGACTAGAAACGAAAAAAAATCCTCAAAAGTTTAGCGATTTTGAGAGATGGCGTTTTTTATCCTTATTTACTTTGCATAAAATAACACGAGTATGTACTTTGAAGGCAATTTTATATAAAAAAAAATTTTGTCAGGTATATTATTTCCAGGAAACATTTTTTTAGTTCAATCAAAATACCCTATATACTATCATAAAAATTGATCGTAGAGGGGTGACAATTAAAGGTTGTATGTATTATGTACGCTGTACATAAAAAAATAAAAACATTAACAATTTTCTAAAAAACACACCTTATGAATGGGTTTGAAAAATAGATAGTAGCCGATTCTCAGACTCACTGAATATGCATAAATAAATTCAAAAGCATCGGTCGAGCCGTTTCGGAGGAGTATGGTAACAAAAATTGTGACACTAGAATTTTATAAATATAGAGATGACTGCTGATGTTGTCAAGTTTTAAAACCATGTTATGATTATGCTTTTATATTGAATAGGATAGTAGTAGTGAAAAGGCTATCTCGCTCTTACATCTTGATTAGTAACATTGATGAAAATATTGATATATTTTACAACAATCGCCCAACTTACCGTTATTTCGTTTATCATGCTCTTAACGAGGTTAAAGTTTATATTTAGTTTTAGTTATTATTCTCTTTTGTTTTTTATTTTGTGATTGCTTGTTTAATTTGTATCCCTTGCTAGCCTGCTTAATAAAATTGATGGTTTTGTGTGTAAAATTTGTGATATATCTTCTCATATAATTTTATGCATACACGCTGTTTTAAAACTTATACATATATACCTAGGTTACACTAAAAATGATTAGAAAGTGAAAAACGGCTTAATGTAGAAAGTTGCCAATACTTTTATTGTTTTTCGAAGTAATCTCCGTTCCTCTCTACACAACGTCGCATTCGATGGAACCACTGAGAAAAGCAGTGGTCCTTATTGGTCTCTTCTATGGCACTTTCGTACACTTTCACCGTATCTTCAGCGTAAAGCGAATACCTTGAATTTTATATTTAGTTCTTGGGAATAAATTAAAGTCGCAGGGTGCTAAGTTAGGACTGTATGGCGGATGTATCATTATCTCGACACCTGCCATAGTAAAATATTCAACAGGCCGTTGTGCGGAGTGCGCTGAAACTTTGTCGTGGTGAAGGAGGATCCTGCTTCTAGAGCGCTGCTGGCGAATTTTTTCCAAGACAACAGGCAAACAGCGATTGACATACCAGTCCGCAGTAACTGTCCTTCCATCTTCTAGCGCAACTACCACGAAATGGCCGTTCCGACCAAAGAATGAGGCAATCATCTTTTTTTCTTGACTTCTGCTTTTCTTTACCTTAGTTGGCCGATCCCACTGAGCCGATTGTCTTTTGGCTTCGGGTTTATAGCAATATATCCAGTTTTCATGACCTCTGACGATGTCAAATACAGAATTTGAGTCACCGCCGTTGAATGTAACTAATATTTGGAGACACCAGTCCATGCGAAGGTGTTTCTGGTCGTCGGTTAATGTATCGGGAATCCATCTGGTACAAGATCATAGGTCCAAGAGAAAAGTAGTAGTAGCTGTAGCTTAAACCATCCTTGCTATTAGAAGGATTATTGTATTATATACTACGTAAATTCAAACAATTTGAAGATAGTAACAGTAATTATCTCTTAGTTAGGAGAAAAAAATCTAAAAATCTGTGTTCTGTAACCAGACTTTTGAGCCCACCAATACGAAGCAGATTTTTACATTCGAGAATTTAACCTAGATATTTAAATATAAGCCCCCTTCATCATTTAAAATACCAAAGTTATTGCCATAACTCCTTAGAATATACATAAATTTACTTGTATTATGACCCAACAACATCTAAAGGCAGACTATTTTTGAGTCTGTTTCAGGTCATCTATTTCTTTAGGAATGGATTCTGAGGCTCTGTTAAGTATCACCGCTTTGTTGGTATATTACTCTCATATATATATAAAGCAAGGGAAAGCTTTCTGTTATTGCAGGAGTTTAAAAAAAAGACCTCGATTTCATAATTTATTTTATAATTAATTGGTTCAATTACAATCCGTAGTGTTTTGCGATGTTGATAAGCGGTTACAGCGGATATCTAGAACTATCTAGATCTATCATGACTCTGCTACACTATCGCTTGTAAAGAAATATTGTAGAAAACGTTACAAAAGTTAAGCAATTACAAACAGTTTCTTGTCCGATAGTGTAACATATACATTTTTGTTTTGTCCTAAAACGCGAGTGCTACACAACAATCTGGAATTAAATCATTAATGTACTATAAACTTGGTAGGTGTTACTTTAAAAGCAATAGTGTTATTGTCACAATAATGTTAAAATAATGAAAAAATATAATAGAAATGAGTGTACAGTAAACTTTTTAAAATTAATACTCCATGCTAATCTTCGATGTGTCTAAATTATTAGGTAAAAGTTTAGAAGTTTATAAAATCCTTGATTCGGTTATAATATCGATATGTTTACGTAAGTATAAAATGAATATGTCAAAATTGCTTTACGGTTACAGTATTAAATACATTGAGTAATATTAAATTCGTTAGTAACTGATTTGTATACAGTAAGTACGAGATACGAAAGTGGATAGAAGGAGCATTCCGGACCGGTGGACCAAATTACAAAATTACTATGAATATTACATTGAGTGTTATACTTTTGATAAGACTAAAATCTACTTCAACTTTAATACTCTAATATAAACGTCAACAACGTTTGATCTTTTTGAATTAAATTAATATATTTTTCTAAAAGAGAATCTTAAGCTAATTAAGTGTTGTATCATAGTGAAACTATTGTCAGCATTAATCAAACAATCAAGTAATCTTTTCGGTTCAAATTAGGTAAAATTAACTCTTTTCAATAATTTCTTAATAAATAAATGTTGTTCCCACGACATTATAAATGAATTAAAAGATAACTTATACAAGTATATACAAATCAGTTACATTAAAGTTTTCTATTATAACAACTAATTATCTAACGAACGACTAATGTGAATATACATAGATACACTATTTTACATAACTTATTACCTACAAATTACAAGCTTAACCTACTATAATCCTATTTTATAACGTTTATAACAAGCTTTAGTTATTTTGATATTTGAAAGGGCATCTATATAATAATCGTAACATAATATGTGAAATGTCAATAAAATTTTACATTTATAGTTTAAGGTATAGTATGCAGATGTAACTAGATGTATATATTATGCATTATACCTATATTTAGTTTAATTAATTCACTTTTCCGGAACTAAATTCTAAATAGAAATTACATTGTGTATAGTGGAATTCACTTTTCCAGTGTATGAGTTTGAATATTTTTACAATTCTGGCGACGGTCAATACTGATATATAAGTATATGTGTATTTGTCTAGATATAGAGATAGGTCCTAAATGGTACAAGTTTTATACACATCATAGCACGAGTGGCTTTCGAGTATACGAAAACTATTGCATATATCGAAAACCTTTGCTCGTTGATATTATTTCACATGAATATACAAAGCGTTTAAAGGCCTTCTTATCGTTTCTTTCTCTTTGATTACTCGTACAATATTACACACACTTGTTTAATATCAAACTCATAGGCTGATACTTAATTTAAGCATTCAAAACCGGACCTGAATCCAACCAAATAATAATGTTCTACCGATAAACTCGATGGTTTTCGATAACTCGAAGCCTAACTTACACCAATTATACGTTTCACAAATATTAAAATTTGCTATCTTATCTTTATTAATTACAAATATTTATGAAAGTTATTTATAATAGCGGACTATTTGGTAACATCGTCAATCTGATTAAATACGAAGAATATACCAGGTAACATTTCATTTATCAAACTAGACACAACGTCAAGGTTTTAGAAGTAAATATTAATGGGAATAATATTATATGTCACACATATAATTCACAAGTCGACGTTAATTTAGAATAATGTACATTAATAAACATTTTCTTCAGAAAATTGTTACTACATATGTTGGTATTATTTTCAATTCCTTAAAAATAGTACAAAACTCTTTAATAACATGCTTAGAAAACTGTTCGACATTCCAAAGTAATATATAATATGATAGTTATTGTTTTCCACGACTCGTTTGTCTGTATTATTAGCTATAAGCTCTAAGTGCCTTTTCATTCGGGGCATTTAGAGTCGACACTTAAAATAAAAATTACTTTAGTCATCAGAAGTCATAGTTTGCGCTATGTCTTGACCCTACATCAAACTGTGGAGGTCAATGGTATGAATCAATTGTCCAATCCGAAATGTTTTAAAAATTTTCCGGAGTTAAAGCAAGCCTTTTAAAATAAAAAAAGCTGGCAAAGGTTAGGTGCGACCTTATTATAAATTGTGGACTAAAGATGCATTTTTGTGTCACTTTATAAGAACATTGTAGTCATTGCAACTATAATCTTTAGTCTACCTTATAATAAGATCAAAATAGTTTATTAAAAATTCAGCCATTTAAGCGTGAAACATATCGCATTTAAGTTTGCATTTGCATATTCGATACAATTGCATATTGCTTAAATTAATCTAAAGGAAACTACAGGCGCTTTTCATCCTTTTGAAGGTTATTATTTGCTCTGTGTTCATCAGTCTTGCAAGCTTTGATGATTACTACTAAATTAATAATATTAAGAAGTAAGAAAAGAAAGTTCCCTCTGACAACTTTCTGCAATCCATCTAGTAGAAAAATATATTTTTATTGGTTTATTTTTTATATAAATTAAGTTATTGAGTACAAATATAATATTTGAAATTTATAAAATAGTTATACGTCAATAATTAGATTGCAATAATACGAAAATATTAATCTTATATAAATAGGTATATATTATTATACTATGTTAACATTTGTGCATTCTAAGCGGCTATAAACCTGGCGACAGGCGTTTTAAAACTTCATGCAATTTCCCACAAAAAAATTCATTTTAACCACAATTATGCAAGTTAGTGTTGGTCTTTGAGTGACTCAAAAGTTCATTTGGAGGCACCAAGTCTTTGTGAAAATTGCATAAAATTTTCTCAACATTTCTTAATTTTATTATACATAATTATTATTGTTGCGATATATGTTGTTGTTGGTTTGAGTTATTATGTATTAAAAACAGCTTAGAACTTATCAATCATAGATATTAATAGACATATTTGTGCAGCATATCAGGAAATACCAATTAGCCGTCAGGCTGGGCGAGATATAGCTGGAAAGACGCCGCAAAGAGATTTGCGGATTAGAAAGCACCGGCGCTAGGCGGTCGAAGGTGACCTCTTGTCTCGGAGAAAAAAACTTACTTTGGGTCAGTGGAGCAAGTCACAACTGTGTTCAAAACTACCTTACTTTAAAAAAAAAACAATCTTTAATTTATATTATAATTCTAGCTTCCGTTAATTAAAAGTATACACTGTGCCAGAACAACCTGTAGGTTTAAAAAACATAAGCGTGAAATAAATTTTATATTTGTTATTAGAAACGGTCGCCAACGACCATCATATTTATGCAATTAATGGAGACAAAGGAGTCTTATTTGACGTTCAGAGAATTACTGTATATGGGAACATACCGAAAGTGGCTAATGGTCTATTCACTCGGTCACACCATAAAGGCTTAAATTTTAATGAATAAGATCGTCTAAACATGTTTGGATTCTATCGTTTCCGTACAGAATCTACAAACATCCACGAATAATTTTGGAAACCTGGATCCACTCTTGGTGCTTAATGCATCGCTGCTTTGAAACTAACATTTATACGGAGTCATTTGTTAAGGATTAACCATTAAAAATTAATAAGTTCACCAGATTAAGATTATGTCTTTCATTGCTTCCTGAAATCTGCAGATAGGGTGATGCTGTTAAGTTCACGATTCTAGGTACGCTTTTAACTGATTTTTTTTAAAGAATAGATATAATAAATGGTTATAATTATTTCATTATCGGTGAGTTTCAAAATAGTATTAGAATATCCAACAACAAACATTAAAATTTATAATATAACTATATTATTATGAACTATAAAAATATTGTGCATATGTTAAAATGTTTTTAGAAGCTATGCTTATTTTTTGTTTTATATAAAATACTATATATCTGTCAAGATATAAAATGTTATACGTTATTGCTCATTTTATATTTTTCGTCAGATGTCCATATATAAAAGTGTGATGCGCACTACTGGAAAATAAAATTAGCTCCTTTACGTTTATAGTTATAAAATTTTGTACTTATGTTATTTAATAATGTTCAATCTTGAAACAAGACTCAAAGTCATTGTACAAAAGGAATTAAATATTAAACTAATATTTCTCTAATAACTATATCTAATAAGTTGTACACATGCACTTTTGTTAGACAGCTTTACCGTTTACGTATCGCAGTTTTGTTCTTTGTCTATCATATATACAGATCTTACGAAAACTTAGTTTTCGGTATTAATTAATTCGAAATCATTTGGATTTCTATTGGCTCAAAGCCTGATTGTTATCCGATATCTCTTAACAAGGCAAATTAAACTCCAGTGTGGTTGAAGATGAATGACACAGC
Organism: Pieris brassicae; assembly: GCF_905147105.1. Classification (NCBI taxonomy): domain Eukaryota; kingdom Metazoa; phylum Arthropoda; class Insecta; order Lepidoptera; family Pieridae; genus Pieris; species Pieris brassicae. The sequence goes on along the minus strand of NC_059671.1, from coordinate 7,817,973 downwards.
ATTCTTGTCAACGGGCGGCGAGCGACGAGTTATAGATGCATGGTTATTATTGTAATGCCACGATTTCCTCGTTGACGTACTTGATGATTGTAGGGCAATAGTTTCATAATAACGGAGCCGTCCGCAGCATTTCCTACTCTTGACAATCGCAACGAAACCTTTCCTATACTTCTTGTTAAAGAACGCGTACAAGATGGGATTTATGCAAGAGTTGGAAGAACCCAACCATTGCGCTAGTGGTGTTACAATGGGTAACATTTCCGCCTCCCATTTCTGTATCGGTCCACCCAATTTAATTCTTGCAAATATTAGGTATAGAGGAAACCAGGAAAGGACAAATAATATGACGACGGCGATGAGCATTTTGACAACTTTAACTTTTGATTTTTGCTGCATTCTTTCCATTTGAGCGTCCTGAGTATCGGTAGGGATGGAGCGACGCCAGACCTTGATCCAAATGAGGATGTAGCACATAGTTATGAGAACCATGGGGAGTATGTAGCAGAAGATAAGATTGCCGATGACAAAGTAGAGGACCTCACTGATGGGATTGGGCCAGACGTCCAAACAGAGATGAACGTGGGGGCTCTCATCAAATACCACGACCAGGTCGAAGAAAAACACCCAGGGCACAGTGACGACAATTGCGAATACCCAGATAAAGAAAATCATCATTCTGGCTCGCCGCTTCGTGATCTGGCATTTGAGGGGCCACCAGATAGCGAGAAATCTGAAACAAACCAAATTGCATATTACTTCCAATGAAAATTGTATTGTATTCAACATTAATATTATACATTTTTTAATATAAACGTTTATTATCGTTTAATCATTTTAATTACTTGCGTAAAAAATTACTTTAGCTTTACCATTACTCAGCCATAACGTTTTATAAGGATAGACAACACACATTATATATACCCATCCCATACACAAACTTTTGAACAGATAACTCATAACCTTAACTTAATCTGTGACGTTTAAAGTTTTTTTTTTAAATTTTAAAATTGATATTGTATTAATTAAATAATATGAGGCAAACGTGCCTGTGGGACGCCCGCAAAGGGCAATTGTCGCAGCCCATAGACACCCTGTGCGTTGCCAGACCTTGAAAGAGGAGTACACTTTATATTTGAAGTTGGAGGACGTCACTCAGGGAAGATCCCACCGGGAGTCGAACCCATAGCTCGCTTGTTCTCAAAAGAAAATTTCTATTGAGGATCATATATAGATAACATTCACATATCATTATTTTAGGAAATAACAGCCTTATGATTAGATAGAATAGTAAAACGCATTTCCAATCAGAGGATTTCATATTCATTTTCAATACAAGATTAATAAAAGGTTCGAGTATAATTTAGCTTAACGACTTTAGTCGTCTGAATATCTAGTTGAGACCTAGTTTAAAACAACGATAGAGGTCGCAACTTGTTAACTTTTGTCAACATCAAAGCGGTCACAAAGAGCTTGACAGTATTATTAATTTTGTAATATATTTCGTATACTCAATCCTTTGAAGTCTCGGTGGACTATTTTCTGTAATTTGTTTGGAAATATTGTGTATAATAACGTTATGTAACAAATATTTTAGAGAAAAGATTTAATACCGATATATGTTATTCATATGTCGTGGACAAATATTAATTACGTAGAGAGTAAAACTCTGTACTGAGCGTTTAGGCTTGTGTACCAATGTCTATTTGTAATAAGACACAAAAGTATGTAAACTTTTTAAAAATACTGTTTTTTTTCTTTTGTTAATGGGTAATTATAAAAGTAAAAATCACGTTCCACGCCCGGGGCATCTTAAATTTTTTATGAGAAAATGATGTAGTAATAATTGACAGCGGTGCAGAATTGTGGGAATTTCGCTGAAACCGACTGAAAATTGAAGCTCGTAAAGTTTCCGAGCTGGAAGCGATTACTGTCTGCGAGCTAATTGCTTTGTAAGAAGCTTCCAGACGTAAATATCGCTGGAAAATAACTTAATGGAATTGAATCATGCTCGGATAATACCCACTAATTATGGCTAAGTAAGTGATATGAAAAAGTTTTGCGGTTGAAATAACAGCAGCTTCGAGTCCTGCCTGTGCAAAATAGCGCTCAAAATTAAAGTATTATTGCTCATTCAGGTGACGGTAAACAGTTTTATTTCATTTCATTTTTAAATTAAATGTAATGTCAAATTATTATTCGCTTGAAGATAATACGCACTCAAGGAGCCCTATACGTTATCAATATCGCGATACACACGTTAACGACTTCCGAATCGACCCTGGTCACAAATGGATATATCCGGCACTGCTTGTAAAATTATTTGTATATTATTATGTTACATGTTGCGGAAGCTATATAGTAAATTGTATAATTATTTACTACAAGGAAATATAAATGGCATCAAGAATACATCGGAAAATTTTGTTAAAACTTTATTTTAACAAATTTTTAACTTAAAATTTTCATGCATATAATAGCCTTAATGAATCCAGAAAAAAAAATTCTTGTAATATATTAAATAGGACTGATAATCGTCAGATTATCCTTGATTCCGTACGCAAATCTTGTTATTACCTTGTTTTGAAAATATACAAAAGTCTATATTACTAAGAGTTAGTGTAAAATTCTAAAACCAATGGCGCTACAACCTTTCTTATGTATGGACCTCAGATTTCTGTATATTTCTTTATGTTACATGAGGCAAACGGGCAGGACGCTCATCTGATGTTATGTGAGTAACATTTCAGAATTAGTATGCTCTTTTCTTGAAAGACCCTTAGTCGAATTGGTTCGAAAATACTTCAGTGGGCAGCTGGTTCCACATAGTGGTGGTGTGCGGCAGGAATTGGCTTAAGAAACGCTCAGTTGTGGAACCTGGATGTTCCACTTTTCCCGTTCCACACGGATCACGTTACCGTGATCACTTCTAATAGTCAAGTAGGTGATTGACTTTCTCTGCCATCAATCATCGTCGACTTTTTGGGTGTAAGGCATGTTTTCTTACGGTGTTTCCTTCACAGTGCGAGTCAGTATTATATGCGCGCATAGACATAAAGTTCTGGATTGCACAGCCGGGGATAGAAACTACGACCCCAGTAATAAATAGAGTTCTACGTTGGAACCACTAGGCCAACGCAGCTCTTTGGTGATACTCTAATAGCAAATTTAATGTTGAAGTCAGTCCTAACTACTGGACTAAGTTATTCGTTGCATACACACAAGATAATATTTTTCCTCTTTATTAAATTAAATAGATTAAACTAACGATCCTCACACGTTATAGATCATAAACTAGGTGAATTATCTACTCTCAGATTATGGTCTGATAAATATGTACGAGACTGTAATGTATTTAAGCATATCAATGTAACCTAGTTATTTCAGATAAATTAATATTAAGATTATTGCTGCAAATAAAAACATTTTGACGTCCAATTTTACACTGTCAAACAGTACGCATTCTAGAGAAAAGAAAAATATTGAATTATTTTATCAATAAATATTTTAATTTCGATAAATGAATGTTGACAATGTTACTTTAGTTTGGCAATATAAAGAAAACCATATTTATATGTAAGTATTGAAGAAACGTTAAGACGAACAACCGTTATTTACGCAAGATTCTGTTCCCGCGCGAGTCTGTTTAATGGAAACAATTTAACTCGTTAACGAATTAAGTTCAATTTTAATTAAATTGTGGTTAAACGAAATCTAAGCAAATGAATCTTGTTATTATTTCAGAAGAAATATGTGTCCAACTCTTGAATGCTATTAAAAATAATTGAAAACTAAATAAGGTCGGCAACGCACTCGCGAGCACTCTGGTATTGAGTGTTCATGGGCGGCGTTATCACTTAACATCAGGTGAGGCTATAACCCGTTTGCCCCCCTGTTCTATAAAAAAACTAATTAAATAAGCCTAAAATCGCTTAAAATTTTGGAAGATCTGGTAGGATCAGAAACGCTTTTAAGCGGGAAAGAGCGTTTTTTAACAATGCTTTTTAAAAATATTAACGTAATATACGAAATTCAGGGGGTTTACAATTTTGCAGTAGAGTAAAACGTCTTCATTTTAATAAGTTCATTGGCCTAAGACGCTAAATGTATCGGAGTTTTCTCCCTCTTGGTAAAAGTTATGTGTTGATGAAGCTCAAAATTATTTCGGCTGAAAGTTTTGATGATTAAGTATTTCCTTTAATATATTAAATTAAAATATTGTTACCGTTTCAGTTAATATTTTTAGTATGAAATCCCCAAATGTTAAAATATACTATATATTACGGAAGAATACACTAAAAATAACACGATGACCTTGTGTGTACCTCTATATAGAAGAAGATGTTACTTAATTAATGTTTAAATAAAATGTCTTTCTCAGATGTAAATGTGCGTAAAAATATAGGGAGTCAGAACTCCTAAAGCCGTGTAATTTCGAGCCAAATAATATAAGTAATAAATTTGCCAATTAGGCAAAAACAAATGCGAAAAGTCGCAAATAGGCAATGTTTTCCTGCTATGCCCACAACTTAAGTAGCCCATTATACAAAATTAGTAGTTCACCTTCTGGCACGAGTTGCGACCATAATTCCGCAAAATTTTGCAACTTGTCATTAACAGTTACTGATTAACTCAGTTCATTTTTAATTCACACGATATAACTTATCATACTTATCTTTTAATTACCATTTATCGCAATATTCAATAAATACTGTCACCGAATGGCATTAAATATCAAAATATAATAATTTACGAAAACTCGCGAAAATATGTAAAGGTACAATACATACTCTCATTTTTTACAGGCTCATATGTTATCGGCCTTCCCTGTTGGGGAGATAGGCACATAAATGTTTTACTACAAACATACTAAGTGCTAGCAAGGTAAATAATATAACTAAATTTACACTATGTAAAATATGAGCGGGACGAACACCGCTAGAGTCAAATCATTAAGTAATATTCAGATATACTGATCCAGAGAGTGTATGTACTTTACTTAAACGCACTAGCATTGAAACAAATATCAAACTGAAAATACATATTATACCAAAACTGTTCTATAAAAAGGCTGTTAAGGGTATTAAATGTAAGGGTAGAAACGATAAAAATAGGCAGGTTGACGCTTTGACAAACGACTCTTGTATCAATGTACGGTCATTGACCTACTATAGACATCCTTTAGCTAGATAAAGACCCTTCACCCTTTTATGAAGAACTATTGATCTGATCCGAGTTTGCACATAATTGTTGCATATACAATGAACTTAAGCAATAAGCCTTCGTCATATTTGTATGTAAAATCTCATTTGTTACAAAATAACTAAGATTTTTAACTATTGTAGAAGTGCGTTAATCTAAATGCAAGTTAAGATTATTCAGAACGTTAAATTAATAAGAATAATACGTGCCGGATTATTTATCGTAAATTATAACAACTGACTGTTTTCATTGGCTCTTTATCATTAAATTGATTAGCCTTAATCGAATTAATCGAAAATAGCACCGGTATGATATGATTACGAGATTTAACGACGTTTTTACAGGTTTTACCTTTTTAACTGTTTGACAGGAAATGGCTGAAGTAGTTAGAGTATCATAACGTTTTGTGCAACAACCATCATTCAAATGTAAAGTTTTGTGCAGTACATAATATTTAATGTTAATTTGTTTTTTTTTTTGAAGTTCTGTTAGCCTGGATATGAGGCTGACATATAGTCTTTTTGAAGGAAGTTTGCTGCATTCTATGCTTACCGAGACATTTGTTGTCTCGCTTAAAATGTAACACTTCCGTTTACGTCATTTAACCATTAAGGCAATGAAAAGTATATCGTAGATTTTTTGCAATATAAATGCTTGTAAATTCTGTACTTATTAAAGTGTCATCTGCAAGAGCGTAAACTCGATTAATTCGGGTAAAGGGCGATTGTAATAATTTATCAAGTTAAATAACGAATAAATTACAGGCGGAATGCAAATTAAGTACGAGTCGTTAGTATTTGGAGTGTTCTGTACGTTATTATAAGGAAATATAAAAAAGTCGGCTATTGTACGGCAATAATTGTAATATTAAAGTTGGGTTCAATTAATTAAACTGAATATTTACTTTCTTACACTGTTTTTCTCCACACATCGTTATGAAGAAAAGGTCTTTGGTCAAGTTATGAGCTAGTATGGAGTTGCAGCGCTTCTGGAAGTAGCTAGGCTGGCTTAATTAGCCAGGACTTTACGCACAACTAACCGAATGGGCATCAAAAACTGAGTCGACACTACAAACATAAATACTTAGTGTTGCTGCATTAACCCATCCTCTGACATGATTGTTCAAGAATTCGGTGTCATTTTGGAATCAAAATTAGCTTTCTATCTTTTTTTATCAATCGGTCAATTTAATGATATATCAATAGTTTAATTAAATCTCGAAGCATAATAAAATAAACTTTAATATAATGCAAAGTGTCCTTATACCTTTAAGGTATTTTCCTTGTATCATTATTGTCGCCAATGTTATTACAAATGTTATACGGAAGTTCGGAGGTGAGAATTTAAAAAATAATAACTAAGTTCCTTTAGTTTTTTTGAAGTCGATTAATAATATGAAACCATGACTAGAGCAGTTGACCAATCACAACCAAACGAAACAATTGCTTTCTCGTATATATATTTATACATCACATTACATATATATATTTATATATCACATTTTCATTGCCCAGACTGAGGAAGAATGCCATTCAAATGTAACGATAAAAAATCATATGCCGTATACGTACCTACATTTTCACCAGGTGCTTATTAAAACAAAAGAAGCCCCAACCAATCTAAGCAATGGTCTATAGAATATTATAAGCCCATAACGCAACCCTAAGAAGCACGTAATCCAAAATTCCAGAATAATAAGCCAATTTGTTATACGCTGGGTCCGACTAAAAAATCTGTCATCTGTAATTATTCCTCATCATAATGGGTTATACAACGTATTGACGAACTTTCACATATATGAGTATTTTCATACTGTACATGAGTATTTTTAACGAGCTTTTCGCAGTCAACTGAGCCCCTAAGCACGTCCAAACATCAATAAACAAAATGCAATAAAATAATTGTATGTAAATTTATAAATCAGTACGACAATGGAGGATTTGGATTGCGCATCGACAAAATAATTACTCGTTAAAGAAATTTTTAGGTGGTAAATATATTTTGGTGGCGAGATTCGAAAGCTGAAGTTCAGGATTGAGTGTCATCTGTGTAAATACAATTTTTATAGGGTAGGGTCAAACGAGCGTACGGGACACCCATAAATCAGTGCAGTGATCGACAACCATTTTAGTGGGTGCTGACATTTAAGGACTCCTTCCTTAGTGCTTAGTGCTGTTAAAGTCCACACATGTCTATACTTATACAAAAACCTCTTTTGTTTTTGGTATAAAATATTTTTTATGTATTAATATTATAAATATTTCTATAAAATTGCAACGAAGTTCAATTAACATAATTAAATAAAAATGAGGGCAACTGGCGGCCTTATCGCGATAGCGATAGCGATCACTTGTGAGCGACCGATGTGAAAAGAAAAAAGTTGTATTACGTATTATATATAAATATAAAATATATAGGTATTCAGAAAAAACTAAACACAAAGGTTTAACGCTAAGCAATTAATACATATGTAAGCCGTGAATATATAAAAACATGTCAATACTACCACTGTATACTGATAACGTTTAACATAAATCCTATATTTTAATATCAATTACATTAATTATATCTTAAGTTTAAATCTTTATAAATCTTTACGCTCAATTATATTGTAAGTGTGATTTTAATTACGACATTACCGTTAAAAAATCTTTATCTTGGTGCACATAATAATGAAACTAAAATAAACCTTAAAACATCTAGTTAAGGTAATTTTTACTTAAACCGACACGAGGTGTCGTAAGACATAAAAAGGGTCACTCGTTTTCAATAAATGAATCATTTGTGCATCGATATATCAATCTCGTTATTGGATACTTTAATGACTAAGCACTTTTAATAATTAACTACAAGCAAAAATGAAAACCATGTCAAAAGTCTATCTTTTATTGCATCCCAAATAAAGAAGAAGGAAAGAAGGTTACAACTTTGTATAAGAACTAGTATCGCCATTTTTAATGCCACGATTTCATTAATAATAATAATAATAATCGTTTATTTGCCAAGAAAGTGGTACAGTGGTTAGATCGATCAATTACAAATATCCGCACAATCAGCCATATATAAATAGGCATGCAAATGTCATATAAAAATTTACTATGTCTTATTAAGAACATTAAATAATGTCAAAGCTAAATGATTTACAATCGGTGTCAAATCTATGGTCCAAATACAATTAAATAAATATTAAATGTTAGAAGTGTAATTGTTTACTTATGCTCGCAACTTAATTGCGTCACACTTAATATCATTAAAAAACATTTACCAATTTCTTTTATTAACCTAATTTAGAGAGGTTGGAAATTCGGGGATATTTATAAATTCCGTATTAGTATCCTGTATCACATAATTATTCAATAAACTAATTACAAGCCCGACTATACTTGATGTCGTCATAAGTTCAAGATTCGATAAGTTGAAGGCTACCAATAGCTTTGTTGTAACGGTGAATTGAGTAGGACCCATAGATACTATGACTTGCTTCTTTATCTATTGCACATCTTATACTAGAGGTTATGAAATAAGTACGTAGAATTTAACAACTAAATCTTTCGCCGGTGTTTATAATTAAAAAATGCAATGATTATAATTAGCAAATATTCCAAAATGTTGAAAGGATGCTTTACACGGTTTATTATTAGTATTATGGTTTTTGTAGAAGAAAAAAAACATTGATTGTAATAAAGTAAGAAGCTTTTTGAGGTTTTTAAATTCTTCGTACAGATATGCATTTATTTGAAATATTACTCGTATGTCTAACAGATCTCTTCTGTCTCACTAGATGTTGCAATACAGTACTACTTTATTTTAGTATAATTAATCATGAAACCAAAATCAACTTTTTTGTAATAATTATGAGCAATTATAGTTACAATTTGTTGACAACCTTGTCATAACACTGATATGATTTGCCAATATTCGCCATTTTCAACATTGCTAATTACCTGTATTGAATATTCGAGATACTCTGATACAGATATATCTAAAGGTAAATTGTATTTGCGAAATATTTGTAAATTCCAGCAATATATATTTGGCTTATGCATGTATAGATAAAACTTTGTTGATGGATATTAACGTATAATATATACTTGACGTTTCGGATGGTAGCACTCGTGGTCAGCGAAAGACGGCCAAATTAAGTCAACAGTAATAGTAGAAACAACAAGAGCAGTGTTGGCCTAATGGCTTCAGCGTGCGACGATCATACCTGAGGTCGTAGGTTCGATCCCCGGCTGTGCACCAATGAATTTTCTTTCTATGTCCACATTTAATATGTGACACCGAACAGTGAAGGAAAAACATCGTGAGGAAACTGACTTGCATTAGACCCAAAAAGTCAACGGCGTGCGTCAGGCACAGAAGGCTGATCACCTCCTTGCCTATTCAATTTACAAATGATCATGAAACAGATACATAAATCTGAGGCCCAGACCTAAAAAGGTTGTAGCGCCATTGATTTCGATTTTTTAATAGTAGAAACAGATCTACCTGTGTCATCGATTATGTAAATCTCATATAGAAAGAACTATAATACATTGAAGATTAATTTTTTTACTTTAAGAATCATTTTGAATAAATTCTAAAATGAATTCTAAATGACAAAATCCTGTAGCTGATTTGCGGAACAGTCAAAGACGATAAATACCAAAAATTAATTATAAACTTTATACCAGTGGTGCTACAATCTTGATAGATCTGAGCCTCAGATTTTTGTATCTGTTTCATGATCAATTTTAATAGGCAACTAAGTGATTAGCATCCTGTACCTAACGCCATGGTTTTTTGGGTCTAAGGCACGGTTTTTCCTCACGATGTTTTCCTTCACCTTTCAAGCGAATATTAAATGCGCACATAGACAGAAAGTCCATTGGTGCATAGCTACGGATCGCACCTACCCTACTAGGCCAACAGTGCACTTATAATCTTTAGGATTTTGGTTATTCTGACATCCTCTATTCAAAATAAATTTCAGTCCGTTTATTATAGTAAAATTATCGCAAGGCGGTCATAAAAAAAGCAACAAAAATAAACAAAAAGACTTACGCAAAAAGAAGATTTCGATCTCGTAAGAGGTTAAAAGGCCAGCGTGTAATCGTCTCGGCCATTTAAATGAAATATTATCAATTATATGCAACTGCCCACCGAGTGTGGCATATTCAACATATTTTTATACTTTTTCTTATGCGCTTTATTATGTTAAGTGTGAACACATGGCCATAAAAAAATGTTTTATTGTTACAACAGTCAACTGCATTTCTCAATGCCACCAAAATTAAAAGCTACGTATTTGTGCCTATAGATTAGTGGTTACTTTGGAGATTTTGGTTCTACGTTGGCGAAGATTTCGTGTTTTTAGGCACAACGAAAACGACAAACATGTGTATACCCCATTGGTGGGTTTACGATCATTCAAAGATAATATACGGGCAGGATGCTCATCTAATGCTAAACTATGCTAAAACTGACACTCTTAATGCCAGATGACTTGCGTATGCGGCCTTTTAAGAATTGATACGCTGTTTTTATAAAGGACCGTAGCTGAATTGGTTCGGAAATACTTTAGTGGGTTAGCTTGTTCCAAATACTAGCGGTGCGCAGCGGGCTTAAAAAAACGCTCAATTTTGGACGGCAAACGTGTGAAATTTTGTATTTTAAATCGATGTCCGACGATGAAACATTCACGATAAAATATTACAAAAAAGCTATATGCAAATAATCTACAACTGAGCATGAAATACGACTTGAAAAATAAATTGGTCCCATATTTCACACTTAAAGCCATATCATGTGCCTATAAAATAAATGTGTAAAAGACACGCAAAACGTGACAGCCTACGCGACATGTAAAATAAGGACTAAAGAACATACGCTCTTATTAATAATGGGCAAAGCGTTTCTCTCAAATCCTACGTTCGAATCTGTGCCCACGAATCCATCTTTCTATGTATGCGATGACCGTTTGCTTGTAGGGCAAAAAAAGGTAAGGTAACCTATCTTACTACCCAACGACGAGTGTCAGACACATACATCTCTGGTTCATAAATAATCCTGAAAAACATGCAGAGATATTTCTCCACTAGCTTGCGTCCACAGATTCGCCCGCATCCTCTTGCGACCTTGCGATCAATAATCGTGATTTTAGTCAATTTACATAAAACCACAATAAATTATACACTTAAAGCTTCCTCAGGAAAGCACAATCGATTGATGTTTCCGTTTGGAAGCTTTTAGGCACTTTATTTTATATGTTAATGCCTGTCTCTGGCCCTTAATTCTGAGACTACACATGTCTGGTTTATTTTATATTGTTAGGGTTTAATGAATTAAATGACATTTAAAATCAAGGAATGCGAATGATGTAAACTCATTGTAAGCTTCAATCGTTAATGAAGAAATTGTTTCATATACGGAGTTTTATGGGCCATTGTTGGGATTATGCGTTGCTCGTTATGATGCCTTTTACAGATGAGCTACGATAAGAACTACTTAAACTGTCTGCAACTTCATTATCTTGCTCGTTTTATTATCTAAATATTTCGGGACTTAAAACAGCTATAATAAAAAGATACTTAGGTTAATAATGATCTAGAAACTAATCAATAACGCAAATAATTACCTAAATCAACAATACCATACGAAAGCTCAATATTCTTATTTCTTCAGTTTTAGTTTAGATGTGTTTATTACAGAAACTATAATATTTTGATAATGAAGAAAACAAATGAAAACCAAGAAACGTTGAATATAGGGTGTATATTAAATTTCGAAGGGTATACAACTATGGCTAAACCGAGAACTACAAAAACGAAAACACTGATATTTACTAAACTGATTCTGTTTTTGAGGATGGTACAAAAAACTTGCACACTTTATAGCAAAGTAAATGTAACTCGTTATTTTTATTTTCATACTTAGCATAATTTATTGCGATAAATTGTTGGTATTTTAGTATATATTTACAAGTTAGCCATAAGCTTAATTTACCTTGTTAAGTATCTTAAACAAGATCGCCACCAACTTTCTACCTTGTTAAAACAACATTTTTGTCAGTCAACTTATTTATTTTTATTTTAAAACAGCCGACTTAATAACTTTTATTTTCCTCTTATTTTAAATTATATGTTTTATTCTATTAAATATAATATTTACTAAAAAGTAGTATGTAAAAACATATAAGTTTATAATATGTAACTTCTAACTGTACTGTTCAGTTATAACATTGCACTTACTTTTTAGCAGTAAATCTGTATGTCTCTTTTAATTGTCAAATTAAAAATTTAAATAAATTATAAATGTTCCCTCTATTACAGTAACATAGGTAATAGGAAAGGTGTATTTTATATGTTATGTTATTTTTAAGTATTGTTATTCTTATCTTTCTTATTCTGAACTGAGACTCCAGAGTTTTATTAATTGTCAAAACATTTGTTAAATTAAATTAATAAATGATTAAAAAACATGTATTTTACGTAAATTTTGTAACAAGCTACAAAGATGCAAGGATCGAAGAAGGTATCAAATAGCCACTTCTTTGCGTCTTTATGGTTCTGTGTAACAGTATTGTTTAGCTTATAAGTTCAATTCAAACGCCACTTTGAATAAAATTGTACAGTTCTAGTTGTATTATAAAAGATCACGGTGCCCAATAATAACTTTTAAGTCATTACTTATTTATTTTATCGGTCAAAAATTCTATGCGACTTAATATTTATACATGATTCATTTGTGCATGAATTTTATATCACTATCGATATTACATAAATGACTATGTTCTTTCAAACACTTTTACACCATGTAGTCCAACTATATTGTATTGCATCCCAACTAAAGAAAATCGTTTAAAACCTTATAACTATTAGAACTGTTTTCTACCTAATCTAACTAGTATTTTAAATCCCAGGATTACAATTGTTCACTATTGCGGCCACACTTGAAGATGCGTTCACAATATTTATTTACCTATAAATAGTAGACAAATATCATAAAAACATTTACCAATTTTCTTCAATTAACTTAATTAAAAATTGAAATTCGGAGATATTTATTAATTCAAAATATTGTATCACATAATTATTCTAAAAACGAATTATAAGCCTAACAAAGTACAATTCTCGATGTCGTCATAAGTTCAAGATTCGATCAGTTGAAGGCTACCTATAGCTTTGTTGTAACGGTGAATTGAGTAGGACCCATAGATACTATAGACTAGACTTGCTTTTATATTGTTCATCTATTGCTTATCTATTGCACATACTGTAAGAGGTTTTAGAGATTATATTATATGATTTTAATTCACTGCTTTGTTGTGTTTATCTAGTGGCTTGAGTAGGCAATTCTAAACCTTGAGGTTGTAAGTTTGAATCAAGGTCGTGAGTTAGTAGATATGCCATTTGACCCGCTGGTACAGTGAAGGAAATCCATTTACAACCTCAAATCGATGGCGTGTGTGAATGACTGAATGCTGATTACTTATGTCTTATTAAAAGTGACACAACAGGTACAGAAGTGTAAGGGCCAAAATAATGCTTGTTGCGCCAGTTTTTTATCTGAAATCAACTATTATTATTGTTTACTAACAAATAGGCCAAATGTTTGCAAAACAATATTCATATGTCAAGTATTACTAAGTCCATATTTAAAATCAATTTATAATATATATTTTTGAGAATACATATTAAGCGACATTAATAAGAAGTATATCAAATAAATATTGAAAATGGTTGTCATTCGCCCACAGATAAGTACGCAACATGCTATACATAGCATCAAAACATGTCAAACATTTGCAACATAGATATTAATCTAAAAAGTAATTGTATCAAAATGAGTATGGTCGATTGAACTTGTACTCGATAAGTAATTATGCTAATCATATATTAATTGACATATACCAAGGCAAAAACAAAACGCTGAATTCGCGAATTGCACAATCACCCCCGTAATTCAATATCTGGGGCGATCGATATTTTTCAAGATATAAAAAGCTCACACACCTCTCATTACTCATCAGTCGGGATTTAGTACTCACAAAAAATGGAGAAAATCGTAAGTAAAAAATATGGCCATAGCAATTTTGTTACATACGATTCATCTATGTAGTTCTAGAAGTCACTTCTAAGTCGTAGTGTAAAGGCAAATAAAATTCAAATTTATATTTCAACAGAGAACCATAAATGGCCTTTAGTGAATTAGCAATGCCTGCCAAAAACACACTTATCTTTTGCCTTGGAAATTTGCATATAATGTCTAACCTATGTCACCTTGATAGCTTTATTAATTGTTGCACTTCACAGTTTACCATTAAGGTGATTAATATTCTGATAATAATTAGTGTTGCAATTGAAAAACTGCACGCAAAAGTTAGGCTATTTTAGAGCCAATTTGAGTATTTTGGGTCACTTAGGGTCACTTGCTTTGTATACATTTTAAAGATTAAATTATAAATTTGATTAACATGACGTATGACACTGACACCTTGTTTTGCGAAATATAAAACTGCGCTTTAATCTATGATACTAAAACAATTTCAGGTATTCGTCACACTGCTAGCAAGCGCATTCGCGGCTCCGGGATACTACGTACCCCTAGCCAAGTCTACCCTAACGACCAGCAGTCAAACGGTTGACCACGGCAGCAGCCACATACTCCACGCACCATTGATGGTTCCTCTTGCGAAGACGACATCTACACACAGCAACCAAGTTGTCAACCACGGAAGTACCGCGATATACCACGCTCCTGCCGTATACCACGCACCCTTACATCATGTGGAGACCACAGTGGAGCACCACCCAGTCGTCTTCCCCGCCACCTCTATCTACTCTTACAAGACTCCTGACTCGGCCATAACACACCATTCCTCGGAAGTACATGAAACCGTGCCTTATTATGCGTACCATTAAATTTTAAATTATTATTATTTTTTCAATACTTACCTATAACCATCAGTAAACAGTCAACAATAAAGTGGGTTCAAATGGAATAAGTCTGTAATGCACTTTGACCGTTTAACTTGAGTTAACTAGTAAATGTAAAGACTAAATAACTAAATCGTTAAAAAGAAGAGACAGGTCAGGTCCTATTTAAAAAGCCACATCATAAAACCAGAGGTGTAATAAAAACTATTTTGTACGTAGAAATGTATATAAAACTAAACTGAGATGACGATGTCCAGGGTCGCATAAGTCACTTTATTAATCCTTATTATCTTTGTTCCATAGTATTATTGTCGCTGTCTGGGAATCCTCCATAAGGTTTCCTTGCGATAATATCTATAAGAAGCAAGTATTGACTATACTAAAAACAATATTGCCATGGTTCAAACGCACATTTAAACCGTTTCATACGAAATAATATTACCTATTAAATTGAGCCTTGGTAATAGCATGGCTTTGAAATGGTTCCATCAAGGTAATAAAAGATAAATTGCAGTGTCACTGACCTCTAATAAACGCGTGTCTGAGCCTAGCCTACAATTATGGAAATTAAGTATTTATCCGTGATTTATTTGGATATCTAATAAAAATTTATGTTCAATAAACATTATTAATGAGCAATGTTTTCTTTATTTCATGAGATCGATAAATATAAATTATTACGTCTATTGAAACAATACAATGATGGTTCCCTCTGTATCTACTGGTTATATCATGCATTCTACTATCGGACGTCAAGCTAAAATACGAAATGTGTGTATTATTGGTTGTATTATCCTTCACAAAATATATAGTATAAAAATGTGGAGTGTGTGTAGAACTGTCAAAATTAAATCAAGCGAAACCATCAGTAGTATCTTTTATAGAATATTCCTGATATTCGATACTAGAACCCATTACAGATTAGAGTGATCATTACTTATTACTTGTTTCAACATTGAAGTAATGACAAAACCTCTCACTTTTGTCGCGAAAGTGTATTTTTGTACTCTTTGAAGCTTATGAGAGCTTTTAACCAGACTAGGTTTTGTTTCAATCAAAATCATTCTCATTTGAGTGTTTTGCAAAGAATAATATCTTATTACCTATGGGTTGAAAATTTTAAAGACGCTCAATCTTAATTTGAAGTTGGTAACGTTTAGTGGTTAACGTTCGTGGTGTTGGTTGTGCCAAATAGTACTGGGTTTGATGATTATATTTTCAATTTGGAACAGAAGTCTCACTTTCTACGTTACTTATGCTTAGAATATTACGTATATTTCATTGAAGGGTTTTGGTACAACAAATAATTAATTTAATTTATAAAACGTTTTAGCTATCAACAATTTAATAAATATAAATACATCCTTTTAAACAATATAGGTTCTTGTAACAAGATATATTAATATTTATTTTAAATGAAATTGTTTAATATCATAAAAAAAATTACTTTATTTGACTCAAAAAACATCACATTTTGTACTTACATTGTAAAGGTTGTAAACATACAATAGGCAACGAAACTTTGAGATACAATATTCATTTTGGTTAACCTTATACAAAATATACTTCTATGAGCACTAGCGTTTAAACTATTAACTAGTAATAAACTTATTATTTGTGTCTTTTGATTAAATTATTGTATATGAAATTGTAAATATGATGTTCTTCTTAGCTTTTGATGATAGACAGTGAAAAATTTTCACACGTTAAAAAAGTATGAATAAAAATCTGTCAAAATTTGCCGATTTTTGTAGTCAATACAAATGGATCTCAGCAAAATGTGTTACGTGTGGAGCCACGATACGAAACTTAATTACATCTTGCGTGGTTGTTGCATGTAAAGTATACTAGGTTTTATACTCAAAATTATTACTGCGCATCTTGTTGATACTGTTGATACCTTAAACACATTTATCTTAGCGCAAACAACCTCGTAAATGAAACAAAAATAAAACTTTCAAGTAAATATCAATATAATTCAGCGATACAATAGCGATCTTATCGCGTATGATCCTCAAGTCGAGTCCAATATTGTGGTGAGAAATTAAATATTAAAACCTTTTAATGCAAGGATCTTAAGGCGATAAAAGTTTATTTGTGTAAAATTTTGTTGCTTTTGACAACTTGACATTTTGGAACAGTTCAGGGATTACAGAAGAGTAAAATGTAGGTTTTATATTAAAATGTTTAAAAAAAATCAAATAATGCAAGGTATAGGTAAATATTTTTCCTCACTACATTTTACTTTGAAACGGTTTTTTAGTTTACACTTATTTTATTCGAAGTCCCTGTGACCCCTTTATAAAACATCGGTGTGTAAACCTGTTGTTTTACCAGAACTCGAACCTCTATACGCTATGTAAGTCATAGCGACGGTATTTCGAAAATTTAATCATATATATACAAGTTTAGTTTGCCGAATGTGTTTAAAAGATAACTGACACCATGCAACATCTGCATAGTCAAAGCAGTCGCAGGAACTCGGTGGGATCACTTTTTGCTCTCTGAGGTGTGCTTCCTGTCCAAATGATGATACTTATACTACACATGGTGGCGTGGTTTGAAGGGGTAATATCAGCCATTCCTAGCTTTTCACGTCCACGTCGTGCCTCCAATTCTCAAGGTTCAGAACAGAGAAGGGAACCCGAAATTAAAAAGTCAGGCGTAATGCCTTAGGCGGCCCCGTCAACTGTCTAGTTTGAGATGGGCTAATCACCTGTCTA
Organism: Pieris brassicae; assembly: GCF_905147105.1. Classification (NCBI taxonomy): domain Eukaryota; kingdom Metazoa; phylum Arthropoda; class Insecta; order Lepidoptera; family Pieridae; genus Pieris; species Pieris brassicae. The sequence continues at coordinate 7,800,131 of NC_059671.1, read as the reverse complement.
ATCCAAATAACTACCGATTATGAAACCTAAACTATATAAAACCGGATGGGTCTTATCTAAACGAACTGATAATAATATGGACTGTGTTTTCGCCTGAAAGGTAAGTACTTAAAACAGAGCTTTGGCCTTCCTCGACTACGCCAAGACATAAAATGCAACTGGGTCAAGTGGTTGGGACATATGCACGGAATTGCGGACGACAGAACCCCAAGGTGATCCCAACCCCAACTGAAGTCACAACCTGGTAGCAAAAGAAATGGTTGACCGAGGCTGCGTTGGTGGGATGGAGTTGTCTTCGAAATAATAGGGTTTCGAAGTTGGAAGTAAGAAGCACAAGATTGCGATGACAAAAGACGGAGGCTAAGCCCCACAAGGGTCTGTACAGCCATTGATACTGCTGACGGTGTTAAAAAAATAAGATTCAGTGTAATAATATATTTTTTTCAGGTAAATTTATAAGTGCGATCTAGACAAGCATTGGCTGAGTTGAGGAGATTTAAATAATAACAACTGTACAGTAATTAAAATCTATATATATATATAAATGAATCCCTATTTCCCTTGGTCACGGCTTCAAGCGTGGACTACGGCGATTTCGATAAAAAAATTAGAAAATTTAAGAATACTTAACCACTATATTGAGTAATCCTGACTTTTGTTACGATATCAAATTTGTTTTTTCGGTGACTAGCGCTTTTACAATTCAAACTTTTTTTATGTAACCTTATGGCGTTGACATAACATTGACAGAATGCAGCCAGAAAAACAAACAAAGAATGTTGTATATCACAAAGCTCAGAATAAACACTTTGTTTCTGAAATATTTTTTGTTAATTATACTGATTCGAAATCAATATTCATAGTTAAGATAGGCAAATGTCTGTCGCGTCACTAGTATTTAATGAAATACTAATCACATTTTCGATCGTATCATACTTACTTCTACGAAACTTTTTTCTTCATGTTCATCGATCATTATTCTATGATTATTTGATTGTGTTACTACAAATAAAACATATGATAAGTATAAACTTTAACAATAATTATAAGTTATGATAATATCGCTTCCTCTAAGTATTTTATTATTGTTACTATAAACGATTAGTTATGTAAGTAAGTGAACTTGGCATCGACCTACTTACGCGACATACATTCATAATATTATATTCATAATAATAAATCCAAACTTGTCTTAAATCATGAGAAACGAAGGTGAAAGCTCGTTGGATACGGCATTCGAATAATAATAATTTGTAAATTAGGTTTAGAGTTTTATATTAATTGAAAAGACATATATGATAATTCTATTATACGTTTTATTTCTAAAAGGCCAATATGAACTTTCTAGTCGTCTAGTATTGAGTTTTTATCGCTTTATACGGGGATAAAGAGAAGTGATAGCCTAGTAGTTTCAGCGTGCGACTCTAATCGCAGCTTCGATCCTCAGCTGTTAATCAATGGAAGTCTCCTATTTACGCACGCACTCGTTCATGCGTTGATGGGAAACGAAAACATCGCAAAGTAACCGGTAGGTCTGAGACCCAAAAAGTCGATGGCGTGTGGCAGGACAGATGGCACCTATTAAATAAAACAAATAATCACGAAACAGATACTAAAATTTGAGTCCCAGAGCTTAAACGGTTGTAGCGCCACTTTTATTTTTCATCACCCCGAGACAGCCCAAGCCGAGGTTCGAGTCTCACGGGAGACGTCCATTCAGGCCGAGCTACACTCGCCAAAACGGCCCGATCTTAGCTGTATAGGCCAGCAGCGAGATTCCATTAAAAAAAGATATTTTTCTTACTGCAAATCATGCTAATTTAATGTAATTTTTTTATAAATACATACAAATATATTAGCATATACAAACATCTTACGTAAAAATAAATTAAAATACCTTATATTATAAGAAGTAACGTAATGTAATAATTATTGTAAACCCTTTGTGAAAGGAAAATAGAAAACATAAAAGGATCGCGTAGTATGTTAACTTTTTTAACAGCTCGTTGAATCCAATTAGCCAGTGTATAAAATACCGCATCCATTTAAGCTTATTCGTCGCTTGTGAAATATGAATTTCAAGTACGCAATTGTGAAGTTTCGGCAGTTGGTATATAAGCTGGCCATCGAGGAGATCAAGTTAGATATTTCGGCTACCTCCTCACGGTATCATCTATCATCACCTACTGTTCGCCACCACAATCTACTAAATATGCAGAAATTCGTGAGTGTTTTTTTTTTATTTTTTTTTAAACTCGCAATCTAATTATTATAGTGTAATTATAGTATTATAATCTATATTTCTTCTTCTTCATCTTTATTAATTAAACTAACAATATTTCGAGAGATATGTATTGGTTTCTATAAACGATTACTTACCGATGCGATTATTACAATCAACTAAATTTTTTTTGTACAACGTATTTGTAATCTAGTAAAAAGCTTTATATTTATTTGTTGAGATAAATAACTATGCGGAAATTATGATAAATTAATATTTTTTTATTGATTTATTAGTATCTTTTTATAATTTTCTGATTTGATCGCAAGTCGCGTCCTTCTACTAGTCAAACTAACCTTTAACATCTTTTGTTTCGAAATATGAACCATTAACGTAACGACTATTTCTAACTGTGATCAGATAAGTTTGAAGTGATCGTTAGGGATTCAATTTAAATTTTAAATTAGGTAAACGAAATATTAAGAATATATTGTAAATTGATAGTTAAATGTTAATTATCCATGTCGTGATTGAAGAACTTAGAGATTTACCGGGCCCAAGCTTTTAATTGTTTGAGTTAAACTTATAAAAGGGTTCTATGCTTACAACTTAAAACATTGCGAGAACACACAAGTTTTGTGTTTATATGACATGATTGTAATTTTATTTGAAATCTTGTATAAATAGACAATAATTTTGGGCTCAAGGACTGGTTATTTATACGTTTACTCACCAACTAATTCGCCCAGCAATTTTAAATATTAATTATAGTATTTTTATGAAGCTATTTAATTTTCATTTCTAAAAGTACAAGAAAGCCTTAACCAAAGAATTATATATTCAATGTAAGGTATTGTCTGGTATACGAATTACCAATAATCATATAATAAATGCGACCATAAAAACCTGAATTCCTTTTAGCTTTTTCGCTGAGTTTGGTTCCATTAGGTTCTATGAGGTAAACGAAATTCCTAATTTACTTTACGTTGTTTTACAACAGAAGTCAATATTCTTCTAATGGCATTTTGTTATTGTTAATGTGGGGTAAGAATGTAAAACAAAAGACGTTATGATTTTGATATTAAATGGACCAATATTGTTCAATCAGGGACACTCGCGCTCTTCACTTTTTTTACAGTATGAGAGCATGACTCGCAGGCTACATCATACAAAGTTATATTAACTTGATATATATTACAGGTGTTGTTCGCTGCTTTCGTGGCTTGCGCCGCTGCCGCCCCAGGAGTCCTCCTTCACCAGACCCCAGTTGTTGCAGTCCACAGCCCAGTGGTTCACACCGTCCCAGTTGTGGGTTCCAAGACCACCATCACCAAGAGCAGCCAGGTTGTCAGCCACGGATCTCCAGTGGTGCACGCCGTCCACACACCCGTGGTCGCTACCTATCCCGTTGTCAAATCCGTTGTCACCCCAGTGGTTCACGCACCAGTAGTACACGCCCCAGTGGTTCACGCACCAGTAGTACACGCTGTTGCCCCCGTCGTAGTCAAGACTGTCCCATCAGCAGTTGCCCACAGCAGCTCAGTTGTCCACCACTCCCCCATCAAGGCTCTCCCTGTTATTGCTATCCACTAATTTTAATGACTAGGCTTTAATAAACGATTTACCTCCGACATTATATCTATTAATTACTCCTATTTAGAATTTAATTTTATTTCAATTTTATTGTTTCCTTAGTTAACCGTAACGTTTTAATTATAAATAGGGACATATGCATATACATCACAGCCTATCAAGCCTGTAATCAAGCAGATATGTGAACAAGAAGCGAAGCTGCAGGGGACTGTCGAAATCTCCCCTTTCCTAAAAAGGAGAAGGGACAACTACTCCGTTTTTAGATTTAATAAGGGTCTTAAAGTATTTCAGAAGAATTGAATAAAGATAAAATAGACACTAAGTGTTGACAAGTTAATAAAGACACCATAAATATTATTGCCATATTATGATGAATTCACTACCATTAATAACTAACTCACACACTGCATTTCCGGTGAAACAAACATTTCAAAGTGTATGTCACAAAGGATTTTACTTGCCTGTGAAAACAAAGTACCTATTCTTTATTTCTACTATCAACGAAGAAGAAACAAATAAGGAATTAAAATGTCGTTTCGAACAAAATGTTTATTGGTATTAAAGTTAGTTCTTTCTTCCTAGGAAAAGATTTAATTAAGAATCCAAATGTAAGAAAATTACTTTTTATTATCAACAAAGTAACAAAAAATTGATTGAAGGATACTTGTAATGAAGTATTACAGTTTAAATTTAGCTATATTCTGAAAATAGAGCAAAAACGGAAAGAAATATTGTTTCTATAAATTATAAAATTTCGGAATCGAGTCTTGGCTTAACTTTAGAACGCTTTAGATTAGTCAATATTTTTTTTTTAACCCCGTGGCGGTGCTCCTCTGTTCTTGGCCTCAGATTTCTGTATTTCTTACCCTAAGACAATGTAATAATTGTAACTGTGTGTGTTATATTATCATCAAAATCACATCCTCATATCATGCCGATTAGATGTTCTACATAATATGTGAGGTAAGTGTATACGTTAAAGCGCTTCAAGGAAAATCTAAATTACATACAAAAAGAATTTTTCCACGTAATTTGTTTAGAAATTCAAGCTGTTATATGGTAAATAACTAACCATATATGAACTGGGGAGGCGCAACCGAATTATTTAAATTTTTACTAGCTGTATATATTGCGATGTTTTAGTATAGATATTTTATTCGAATCAAAACCAAACGATGGCGACCAAAATTGTTTGTTTGGTGAGTTTTTAAACATAAAACTAATTGACTAATCTAGCATCAGCTTTCGTAAAAAGGTTTTGAATGTCTTGAAAATTACTAATTACATCTTCTATCTTTATATAGAATATTAACAAAATATATTTGACGATTTGTTTAATATAGAACGGGGTATATGGGACATGTAAAAGGCTCATTTGATGTTAAGTGATTCCGCCCATGGACACTCTCACTGCCAGAGAGCTCGTATACGCTACCGGCCTTTTAAGAATTGATGGGCGTACCAAGTTTTTGAAGGACCCTAAGGCGTTGGTTCCGAAATACTACAGTGGGCAGCTGGTTTCTAATAGCGAAAAGGCTCAGTTGTGAAACGACGAACGTGTAGGTTATACTGGTGGAAATTCGAATTTTCTTTATTAGTTTTCTAATTTCTTAACGTTTTGTAGTTGTTATTTTATCTGTCTTATATTTTAAATGCCAATCTACAAATTAATGTAATCATCGCTGCTTTGAATGATTTATTTCAGTTTATACTATCAGCATTAGCTGCTGCAAATGGAAAGCCAGCGCCGGCGCCGAAGCCAATTCTTCTGGCAGTGTTTCACCCGTTTTTCCACACTCCAATTATCCACCAGGCCCCGATAATCCATCATGTACCAATAGCTGTATCTCACATCAATACATTATTTTCTCATCCAATAAACCCGTTCTGGCATACTCCATTTTTCTTTAAGTAGGAGTATTAACAATTATAGTCAATCTCCACTATCATGATGGTATGTTTACATAAAAGAGATTTCGCCATGGACACTTTCGGGTACTGTCAGTTCTAACCCTACACGTTTTTATGTAATTATTAAGTTAATATATCATCTGAACCTAATGTTAGACAAATAACGTTATAATTAAGCAAGTATTATGAATTGTAAAACTGTTTGGTATTTCTTATATGTAGTTATAACGGTGTGCCAGTTTTTGCCAAATATTGACTGACCTATTTATGATTTAAGTGATAATCCTTATATGCATTAAATAATATAAGATATTTCCGTCTTTTTATTATATTAATTTAGGACATTATACAGTCTTTAGGTAAATTACCTTCGAGTAATATACTAGTACTTATGACTTTTCCAGAAATTTGTTATATACACTTTTAAAATTAGTTAATGTACCTTTATAATCAACCTTTAAGGTTTAGAAGTTCTTATTTGACACATTACTAATCAATTTATGCTTTATAGTGTCATAAAGTTTAGTTTTAAATTTATTAGTAAATAAAAAAGTGCGTCCCTACAAAGTACAAATGTCAGAAGTGAAACTTCTTTGTAAATTAATTATTACTAAGGTAAAAACCCCAATAGATGATCATGTACTAGCATATGATCACACCATGTATTTGTATATCTATATTCACACTGTATACGTGCTAATGATAATAAGTAAATAAAAAATCTGCTTATACTGCACAATACGTTATGCGACAGAGTTGCCATCTAGTTCTATATAACTACTAAACGAAACTATCTCCCTTTCTCACTCTCTCTCAATCGGTCTCAATCGCTCTCACCCTTTTCTTCGACAAAAACGCTCCACATCTTCGTGACGTTTCATCCGTAAAAAAATTACCCTCTTTTTTTTGAATTTTTGAAGTTTTACTTCCTCCATAAGGTATATCTGAGTGTGTGAGATAAAGCGAGGGAGACAATTTTTTTTTCCTTTTTTTATTAATATAGATTATTTATAACAACTTTGCGGTAATAAAGCGTGTAAAGAATCAAGCGTTTAAGTATATAATCCTAGTATGTATATATAAATAGCTTTGTTAACATAATATATAACTACAAAAAACATCCCTACTCCTAAACAAACATAAGGTTTCATAAAATTAGTATAGGTATCGGAAATTTCGTGGAAGCAAAAAAGCTCTAAGGTAATTTATCATAAGGATTCGATACGTTATACCTGTTTACCTACCGACCTAGATAGGCATGTAGGTTAGCAATACAACTTAACCAGTGGTTGATTACACTTGTCCTCAGGGAAACGGAAATTCTCGTCCTATTTAGGTATATGAAACTAACGTATTGGTTCATTCGACAGACTGGAGTACCTTTACATAAATAGATATAATCCCTCGCGTAATAATAATAATCGTAAAAGCTTTTTATTTCAGTTACCTTCCTTTTCAATACATTATATATTTCTATCATCTCATTCTTTCTAGATATCTGTGTGTCCTTTTTTGGCAAAGTTCTCCTTCAAATGCCACTTCTCTCTACACTGTGCCACTCTCTGTCATGTTTCCGTAATCTGTCGTATAAAACGATACACTTCTCCAAATAATTAATGTTTAAAGGTTAGTGTGAAACAGCCTAAGTAATCCACAGAAAATAAATCAAATCTCTTTTAGTCAAAGTACTGAATATTAAATTGAAAGTATATATAAAAATTATCCCTCTTAAGATTTAAACTAAAGCGGTATCAGTTATTATAGTTCAACAGTTTATATCAAACGCGTTCTTATGTAAACGGATCTTTGAGCTAGTCAGTAAGACAGTACACCTTATTTATTACACATATTATTATTTTATATTATATATTTTAACGTATGTATATAATGTCTTATTGACATTACCGTATTGTTGTAGTATTGCTTGGTATTTATGAATAAATAAATATTAAACCAGTGTTACAGCGATAATTTTAATCTACAAGCACGGCGTCTACAAGTTTACTAAGACTTTAATTAGGCCGCCATATTGTTTCCTCTAATGTTACTAAATTATTTTAAAATAAATATTAATTCTGTAAATGAAATTATCTTAAAAATTACTAAGAGCTTTTGTCGTGAAGACTTCAATCAATTAGGCAATGAAAACAAAACTTATTATTTTACTTTCAACTTTTTAGATTCCTATTGTTTCATCTTTTGGTTAAATATTTTTGTTATTAAGTTTCAATTAAGTGGTTTGCAGTAATGGTAATAATCAACGTGGCTTATTAACCCTGAGGTTATGGGTTCAAGCCTCAGCTGTACCAGTGGATGTTTCATTATATGTGGACTATATTGAAAAAAATGCACACAGAATACTAATAAAATAAGCGCAGAAATATATCTCTAGAGCAAAAAAAAACTTTTGTTTTTGCTAATATGCAATAAGCCCTGTATGCTAGAACCACGCCATCAAGTTTTTTGATTCTAAGGTATGTCGGTTTCCTCACGATGTTTTCTTTCGAGCAAGTAAATGCGCAGACAGACAGAGAGCATTGGTGCACAGGTTCCGAAAGAACCTCAGGGATGAGAGTCGCACACAGGCTCACACATAATCTTGCTAATAATATATTATATGCTTTCATAACGATTATTGTAATAACCTTATTTTAGCTATCGGATCAGATCAAAATCAGTCTTAACCTCACGCTTATTAATATCTACAATAAACCATAGGCCGCCATATCTAATGACAATTAAGTAATTAATGTACTATAAACCTGTGTAAAGTGCAAAAAACGCCATTGACCGACATATAAACGACCTCACAGCCTTAACAAGAATGTCACCGGGCCATGGGGCTAATACGACCGTATCTTATTTTAATTCTAACCCGACTTTAGTGAGTAATATTATGTATATTGGGCAGAATTTGTGAAGAAATAGTTTTATAGGTTGAAATCGGATATGAGGCAGTTTATTTTACCGAGTATATCGTATTTATAAGTTAAATACCACTAGTTAGAAAGTCTAGAAAGTAGTAGAGCTCCAGAAACTTTATAAATCCTTACCCATATAATCGTGATAGCCTCGAAAACTTTTTCATAAGAATTTCATTCAGATAGTGAGATAACAGAGAACGGTGTACTTTATAAAAGATTTAAGTAGATTGACAGAAATATAATTATTACTATTGAATAGTCTCAACAAAATAATATTCAAGATATTATTTTGGCAAGACAAAATAAAGGAAATCCACGCGGGATTATAGCGATTTATTGTTGCTTGCCAATTTGCTTTCCTTCAAACCTTCGAGAGTAATATTCCAAAGCGATTTAGTATTCCCCATTGGCACAGGCAAGGCCAGGCCCACATTTGGGAGGCACTGAATTTCGCATACACCTGCGTTTGTTTTGTCAGATTTGGCCCTAAATACTAATGGTTATTGTATATTATTTTTATAATAAATATAGTTAAACTTCAACGCTAAATAAGACAACAACGTTAGACAATGCTTTAGCAAGGTTTGCCCACAAGCATTAAGAGCTTACACCTGGCAGCATATCAAATAACAAAACTGATTGACTCTTTAACAGGCAAACAATAATAATTATTGATAACTAACATAATTCAAAAAAAAAAATTTGGAAATGATAGCTCTGCGAAAGTGTGAGTGAGAGAAAAATTCAATTGTATAGATTTTTTTAATTAAGATGTCTTTGTAAAATTTTATGTAATTCCTAACTAACGGCTGGCCACAATTTAAATTCTACATAATTTCTTTAATTCTACATGAAACCTAAACGAATAATAAAAAAAATCAACGTCAATAAGGAAGAATTGAAAAAAATGCTAACATGCAATGCAATTAGGTCATCAGTAATAATAACGATTACAAAAGTCGGGAAGTCTATATCATTTATGTCTATGGTGTAAGGCTATACATAGATAAGTATATATAGACAGATAAGCCGTGGTCAGCTCATACAGGACCTGTTTATCAAGATGACACGACTTCTGCTTATCGTAAGTACCTTTACTACCTAATTAAGTTATACCTGACATACGACCTACATTATCTTTGCTTCTTATAGCTTTGATAAGGAATTCTGATTATTTATAATGTAATATTTTTGTAATATCCCTACACACACATTTTTTTTATAAATTTTTTTTTTATTTTTTACACTTTGTTACATTAAATGTTATTTAAAAATTAAAGAGATTATAGGGATGCAACGGGCGGCCTTGTCGATCGCAAGCGATCTCTTCCAGGCAACCCTATTCCAGGAATTCTTGGAATCACCAACCTTAATCTAAAATAATACAAAAAAGCTAATCTCACGGATTCACGAATTGCAATGCAATGCAAAAGAATAAGAATTACACAATTTTCAAAAGTCACGATTCACCTGGAGATTACTAATGTAATATTAGATGATTTATTTATAGCACATTTTTTTTTTACTGAACGGGGGTAAAACGGGCAGGAGCCTCACCTGATGTTAATTGACACCGCAACCCATGGACACTCTCAATGCGGTAGGGCAATGCATACCGCTATGTGATCTGAGTGTCAGAGTGTAAACACCAGTAAAAATTTGGTAAGCTCCTTGAAGACAGAAGCGCTATTAAGAATCTTTGGAACTACAATAATTATACATTTTGCAGCTCTTCGCGGTGGTAGCGGTGACAGTAGCGGAGCCAGCGCCTGGATACCTAACCCATTCAGCAGTATATCCAGGAATCCACCACGCTCCTCTGTACCACGCCCCAATCGTCCACCACGCACCAATATACCACCACGCGCCGATATATCATGCCCCAATAGTTCATCACTCTCCAATCATAGCGCATCCACCCGTCGTTAAATACAAAGTGAAATCACATTATCATCTCTTTGGAAAATAAATTTATTTATTTAATCACATCTAGTATTCTTTATATTATTAATATAAACAGAGCAATGTTTATTATTAAGTCTTTGGTTTAATTTACGGCATGCGAGATTATTTAAATGTATGTTGTATGTTACTTGCAATGAGGCGGCCGAGGATTTGACACGTGTATTTGAAGTTGTTCGTAATAGTAAGTTCTGATTAGTTTAGTTGCGTTGTATGTTCATTCATGTTTGTGGTAAAATCTAAATAAATGCTTGAATGATATTGACTAATTTTAGACATCAATATGAACGGAAGAATATTTAGAATAAAGAGATTTGCACAGTAACTATTACCGACATTGCAGAGTAACTTTTATAAAACATTATAATAGAATCTCTAATATTATCTTTGACTACTAATCATTTTGGGAAATAGTGGCATTCTTTACACATAAATTTTTCTCCTTAAAAAGATTATACCACTAAATTAATTTTAATTGCCGATTTGAGACTTGTGAAAAACGATATGATTTCTATTTCATTAATAAGCTCAAAAATAAAACTCTAAATAAAGCTCTAAACGTTCTTACACATATTGACAATTAAATTATCAGGCAAAGACTATATTTTCTAAATAAATCTTCATTTATTTTTAATAGGAATTTGGGATAATTTTGTATTATAAAGTAATGAAGTCTGCTCTACATACAGTTATGTCAAACATATATTAACATTTTTGATATATACCATAGAGATCGAACCTCATACTACAGTTATGTAATTTTCTGAAGGCATAAATATATGACAATAAAGTGACAATTTTTACAAAATTACAAAAGACATTAAAATATTTGCCAGCTAGGAACAGTTTTTATACAACGTAAGGTACGTTGAAACGTACACAAATATTTTAAAGTAACAGCAATTCATTTTCATATACATATATACTAGCTGACCCGGAAAACTTTTTGCCATATAAATAATTTCTAGTGAATTGTGTAGTGTAGAAAAAAATAATTAGTGATAGAAGAGTAAAAATTAAGGGTTGTATGCATATTTTAATGACACATAATAAAACAAATAAAAAAAAAGATTATCAATTTCTTTTTTGTGGTGGACACCCACACATTTTTTTTATATAATGTAGGGTTCTAAATATAGATAGTAGCCAATTCTTAGACTTACTAAATATGCATAAAAAAATTCATAAGAACCGGTCGAGCCATTTCGGAGGAGTAAGTGACAAGAGAATTATATAATATACATAGATACATATAGGTATATATGTATATGTTAAACGGCAAATATGAAAGTAGGAGCAACCACCAAGGGCAGTAGGACGAGTAGCGATAAAAATTCCGGTCCAAATTAGGGCTTATTTTGCTTTACTTGCAGTCGCAACTACATCTATTTCTAGTTATTGTAAATTTTAGTTTTTATTAATAAGTATGGTTTTATATTTATTGCTGTATTTTTATATTAATATTAGAACGTTGATGGTCCGGTCCGTAATTACTTTTAACTTTTATCTTTTTCACATTAACTTAAATAACAATTCCAATGTGCTTTATTCTTTAAATAAATTGTCTATAGTGAAAAAGACAATATAACTGTGTCAATCACTTGCTTGTTAATTTTGAATAAAACAAATATTGCTTTTGGTTTGTCTTTATGTATACACTTTAGAAGTATTAATGAAAGAATATCAGTACACGGTAATACGACCTCCACATATTGACCCCGTAATCGATAACCTTTACAAAGTGAAGGTGGATTAGTTATAATTACTTAATGGTCAGATTTGGATTGTGTTTCATGCTTTTATTATCCGCAATTGTGATTTACGTAATCAATTTTTTAAACCTATCTCAAACACATATAAAACACCACACACAACAACGAATCTTGTTAATTTTCAAGATTTTACGATATTATAAACTACAACAATAAGCATGATTAGCATTTTTATCCCACAGCAGCGTCTTAACGTAGTAATTGCCGTGCACCACAAATATATGGAATCAGCTGCCCACTGAAGAATTTCTGAACCAATTTGACTTGGCGTTTAAAAAAAATGGCGGAGTGTCGGTTAATTTGCACAATTTTACACAAAGCAAAAACCGTAATTAAGCATAAAAATTTGTATGTTTGTGCAAGGTTATCCTAGCTGTCTAGTTTGCATTTCTCAACCCTTAGATTGTTAGTACTAATCCCGGATGTGTACATATTTTTATGAGCGGAATTAAAATTTCCTCATACCGTGAAGGCTAAGATCGTTCCGGGTTTGTCTTGCAAATCGACTTACGTTAATTACGCTACCTACTTGTCTATAAAAGGCCCATATATGGTTGTAGTGCTAATAGATTGACCAACATTTTTAATTATAAAACCATTTCTCAAAACACAGTTGGAGCAGTTACGAAACTAAATAAATGAAAAGTTTGCATTGGCTCCATACTGCATTTGTTGCAATTCGAAATCCATTCAACCTTAATTTAAACTTTCAAATTTAATTCAAGTTGTTCAAGAAAAATCAATTTAAAAGAGGCTGGAGTTCTTCTATTTCCGACTGTAATGGAACTTGTAACAGAAGTTTTTAAATTTGTCCCTTCGAAAATCGCCTTTATGTTATTCATTTTCGCAGTTTACACTTAACTTAAACAAGCACTTTCTACATAGATTTAGCTGGAATTCTATCTGGTTTGAAGTCTTTAAAATAACAATTTCGTATACTCGTCTCTATAAAAATATCAGTTACAGTTTGAACATAATTTAGGGTACTAATCGTTTGTACTAGTAGGTATTATTAAATTATTATTGATTAAAATGATAAACAATACATAAAATCGAGATTACTTATACATACAATAACATCTTATTGCGTCCTCATTTTGGTTACCGAATGAAAAATTAATGCAAGTTCGGGTACTTACCCGAAACTAACAATAACATAGCAAGTGGTCATTGACCCGATCAATTAGACGCCCAATATCTATAATGACTGGCTTTTCAATTTAATTACTGAGTAGCGACTGTGAATACTAAATGAGATGGTAATTTCTAAGTTCGTTCAGCAGATAACGGCTGTGCAAATTGGCACGGAATTAGGAAGGCTTCGTTCGAACTGGGATACCTTAACTACCTTTGATGATCTCCAAGTTATTGTTATAAGTTCCGTTACCACCCAATTGAATATCCGTAGTTTCTGTTTTCATGCAGTGTTTAAGCCTGCGACTTGCAACCGGTGCTCGTTCGAGCTGTGATTCAAGGAGGCTAGAAGTAATGTAAATTTTAACTTGACATAAATATTGTAGGGAATCCGCCATGTCTTAGACCGAAAAATCGACGATGTATCACGTACATAACTTATATAAAATATTTTTTCCAGAAACATTTATTTCCATATGTAAAAAATAAGTTACGTTAAAACTATTATCGACTCCAAGCTAGTTCGAACTTAATCTAGATAATCTTGTAATTGTTTTCCGGTCATTAAATCCTGATCGAAGTAAATGAGAATATAATTTAATAATTTAAATTGCCAGGTTAAGATAATAACACAAGTTATTAGAGATTAGATTTATATTCGTCGTCGATAAGTTGAGACTCGCGCTAAGTATGACTCCTGTATGTCAAATACGTTTTTCACAATCGGGAGTAAATTAACATTGAAGACTACAAGCTTTTACAAGATTTTTTAAAAAAGAATATAATATAATATTTAACCAGTATCATTTATAACACATTAATACAAATTGTAAAAAATAATCCAATGGCGCTACAACCATATATGGCTTTTGACCTTACATTGCATATGTATCTTAGTTAATTTTATTATATACATAAGTATGATCAACCTTCATTACATTATATTATATTTTTATATACTATATAAATCTCCCAATTTCCCAGAGTCTTGTGGTGCGGGACCTTATTTTAAACACATATTTTGGACAAAAATATATATTAAGAATTTTTATATTTATAGGCTATTATACATTAAAATTATGTCGTCGATTTTGGGCCTAAGATATGTTGAATTCTTCACACTTCTTACTATGTACGCAGGAGTCATATTTTATGGCGCTTAGAGTAAAATCCTTGGGTTCTCCGATCTCATCATGATTCTTAATCTTTCAGTCTATATAGAATTTTAATATTCGCATTCGACTTTACAGAACAAAAAGTACACAAAACCACATGTTTAAAAGGCTTTAAAGGGGGTCCCAAATATTTGCTACTTGTAACCTCTTTGTGCGTTCGAATCACACCTGTTCACCGACGGATTTTTCTTTTTAAACAACAGATGCTCTTCATTTGCATCCAATTTTATTTTACTAGTTTCACTTTGTGTATGCACTTAGATCGTAGATACTAATAAAGAACTAATAACGAATCAATAAGCTAGATTACCAGTTTTGATATATTATATATAAAATTAGTTAGAGTTTTACCATGATATTAGAGAGGTTAGGAACGCTTATATCTGCGAAAAACTGTTCTAAAATTGTACTTATGAAACATTTTTGTTATAAAATGAATCTAATTAATTTAGTTCCCAAAAACGCAGTATTTTCATATTGTTTAGCAGTAAACATAAAATAAATATTTGCGACCAATATATAGCATAAATTAATGAAATTACACAACAAATTTGAAGACCGGATACTTCATAGAACCTTTCCAGTTCATGTTTGTTTTGTTTAAGTATGTAATATCGCTCTTAGTATGTATGTATTAACAAAAACAGCTAATATTAATTAAAATGAATGTTATATATCTGCTACAACGTTTCGCCTTAACGTTTAAACTCATTTTTAGAAAAAAAATTTTACAAACTTTTGTGCAATAAACAAAATATAGAAAACAAAAATCAACAAACTGACTTTTGTTATTAAATCTCAATTTGTGAATGAGACAAGAGACTGTGAGACATCTTCAAAGTATCGACCAAAAATCTTAATGGCGAAATAGTTAATGATATTGTCGTAATAACCTTGAATTTTTGTTATAATTAAACGACGCAAACGCTATTGAGTCAGTTTATGATATTTAAAATATAATCAGAAAAAAATGTAATGACAACAAACAGTGTAATGAGGAAAAGCAATTAATGACTCGATGCAAAATTTCCGATACAAAGCTTCCTCAATGCCTTATATTGTGATGAGATTAGAGTACGCTTATGTGTTATGAAATAAAATAAATCAGTGATGCTACAACCTTTTTAGGTCTAGGCCTCAGTTTATATCTGTTTCAAGATCATTTGTCAATCTAATAGGCAAGTTGGTGATCAGACTCTTATGCCTGACACACGGTGTCGACTTTTTGGGTAAGTCAAGCCGGTTTCTTTACGATGTTTTCTTTCACCGTGGGAAAGTCCATTGGTGCACAGCCGGGGGTTGAACCTACAACAGACATGAGACTTGCACGCTGAAGCCGCTAGGCCAACACTGTTCTTAATTATGTATGTATATGTACATATATACATTTTTGTTATTAAGTAATAGCCGTGTTGTTAGCATCCATTTCTTTGTTATTGTTAACTAGTAGTCTTCTATCAAGCCGAAATAAATGTTGTTATAATTGTTAATTTGTGAACGAACATCAGACTTCTTTAACCACAGCTTATTTTAACCATTTCTTTTCCAGTCTTAGAACCAAAGCATCGTCAAAGAGTCTTCCGGTATCGCGTACTTGGCTACCGGGGTGAATTAGATAGAGGCCTATCTTCGTGGTGATAAAGATTGTCCATCTACGAGCAAGTGTCGCATTCTATATTGTATAATATTTTCTTATGTATATATTGCAAGAATCAAACCGTTAACCTTAACGAAGCTATCGGATACAATTAATTTTCTGTAAATGTGTCGTGATCTTGCGAACAAAATCTTTGTTGTGCTTATTTACAGGATGTTATATTGTTGTTAATGGATCAAGGTGTACACGCGTATTTATTAAGAAATTTGTCGTTCTATACACACATATTATTAATCTATGATAAAATTATAGTCAGTCGACTCTTAGCCTTTGTGTCGATTTGTTTATTTTATGTAAATTTATGACGGAGAAAAAATGATACACCCAAAACAGATTACCTTAAAATAGTCGACCTTAGGATATATTTCTTTAAATAAAATAAGTAAACGCTAGCTTTTCATATAATGTTAAAATAAATATTTTATCTGTCAATGTAGAAATATTGTATACCTGATAAGAAGGATTTTTTCGCTATGATTTCGCCAAAATTCCGATGGTTGTATTTGATATCTAAATATTCAGGCTTCTTCGTCCTTTGATGGATTACGTTCATAGTTGCCTCCAACTGAGCTTTCATATTTTTTCATTATATTTTCATATTTGCTTAGGCCTTCGGGGCCTTATTTCTGCGTCAAAAATTTCGTAAAAAAACAATATGTTTCATACAAGTTATTGGTGGTTTTTTAAAATTCGAATTCGTCAAAAGTTGCGTAAAAAAACATTGTTTCTTTTTTAAATACATATTTTTCATGGCCAGTAGCTTTCTAATTTGATTTTTTTTATTAAAGCATTTGTATATATTTAAGATAGCTCGTGGAATTTAAACAACATCCTCCTGTATTTAGCGATTGTACTTAGACGCCGATTTCTCAACGAAGGTAAGGATTTATACAAGATCGTGGAAATAACGGATATATAAGGACTACGGCTGTTCGTTAGACACAGTCACATTGATACAATAGCACAATGATCAAGCTGGTAAGATCTTAATTTAAATTAAATAATATTGATTAATTACTAATAATAAAATATCACTGTATCAAAGGATATGGAGATTTCTGTGTTTCTTAAAATCGTTTGTGTTAGTTTTAAGGTATATAACAGTAAGATTCAATACTTATAAAATTTTGTGATTTTAAGTTCCATAATTAGTGATTAGCTTGCTGCAACTTAACCGTTGAGTTTATTAGTTTAGTCAGTTACTATTGTACTGGTAATTTAATCCAGAACTAGGACTATGCATGTGCACTTGTCACTATCATAAATAAATCTTATCTTATTAATCGCTTTTGTTTTTTTTAATATTGTCTATTTTACAACTTGTATTATAAGCATTATTTTCATAAAAACGTTACTAACAAAGTTTTCAATACAAAATATTTCGACTCTAAAAAATAATTAGTTTTTTGGTGGATTTATGTAAATCATATACGATTGTTTGGCGACGTGTATCTCATTTGTATTCATATTAAGTTTCTCATGTAAATAAAATACATTTTTTGTAATGAGAAATACAGTTCTTTAAACATTAAATATTGGATATTAGTAACTGTATTAAAACCGTTTTTATTAAATATAAATATCTTTAATTTATTTAACTATTATTTCAGGTAGTTCTGTTCGCACTGGTAGCCGTAGCAAGCGCGGGGGTGATTGCTCCAATCGTCCCTGTTGCTCACCCAGTGGTTCATCACGTGGCTCCAGTGGTACCAGTGGCATCGGTCCACTCCGCAGTGGTTCACCACAGACCCATCGTCCACGCCCCGTTGGTACACGCACCACTGGTTCACGCTGCACCAGTGGTCCCTGTTGTTAAACACCATTCACCAATCCTTCTCCACCATTAAGTAAATAAATTATTATATGTATTTCTGTCTTTATCATTACGTAATTAATGTTCACATAAGGTCCACCATAAGCAAATCAAATAAAAATAAATCAATAGCCTATTTAGGTCTGCGCCTCACTTCGGTATCCGTTTCATGATCGTTTGTCAATCTCATAGGTAAGTAGGTGATCAGCCACCTGTGCCTGACACACACCGTCGACTTATTGGGTCTAAGGCATGTCAGTTTCCTCACGATGTTCTCCTTCACCTTTCAAGCGAATGTTAAATGCGCACATAGAAAGAAAGTCCATTTGTGCAAAGCCGACGGGATCGAACCTATGATCTCAGGGATGAGAATCGCGCGCTGAAGTCACTAGGCCATCATTGCTCTAAACACATCAAGGATAGCATTAACTTAATGCCCTATATGGAAAAGGGATTATTAATGTTATGACGGAAATTGCTTTTGTAACTTCCATTAGAGATACAGACAGCGATTTCAATGATCAGTTCCACACGACACAATAGCGACATCAGCCCTACCGATATTGCGAGTACGGCATCGATACAAAAAGGTCCGACTCGCTATCCATGTCACTATTCGTTACAGAGTATTGGCACAGGTTGTTTGGGACTGCTACCTATGACGCGAAGTCTTTTCCAGTCTATTTTTGTCAATCATAATTTCGAGGTATTTATTCGAATAATAATTGTTAATGCTTATTTCATACTTCACATAATCTCTTTCTATACTGTAGTTTCACGGAGTTTTTAATTTAAGTAATTTATAATAAGCAATAATTACAGTAATATGAATATGAAAAAATAATAAAATGGTAAGCAGTGTTGGCCAACTGGCTTCAGTGTGCGCCTCTCATCCTTGAGGTCGTAGGTTCGATCGCTGTGCACCATTGGACTTTACTTATAAGTGCCTATTTAACATTCGCTCGAACGGTGTAGAAAAACATCGTGAGGAAACCGACTTGCCTTAAACCCAAAAAGTCGACGGCATGTGTCAGGCACAGGAGGCCGATCACCTACTTACCTATTGGATTCACAAATGATCGTGATAAAGAAATCGTTGCAGACCTAAAGATGTTTTTTTGTATTTATAAAAATGGGTTAATACTGCGGTACTATTCTGGTAATTATTCCACTATATATTTGATGAGAACACAGGATTGTATAGTATATCCACTCTTATATGTAAAAACTCATAATATAGTGTGTGTGTTAACAGAAAAGTATAACGATATAAAGACGTTTATACCGTGAAGCTAAGCTATATACTCAAGGCTGCTAAACAAATATTCAATCAATTCCAAATAAAACTCGGATTACTATCACAATGCGGATTTCTCACACAATCGTGGCCTCGGTTTTCAGAAAATTGAATTTCCCTGCACAAACTGCCTCGTTCCGACCTTTTTAGGGAAATAAGGGACCACCGTGACCTTGCCAAGGATTGGAACTTGGGAATCCATTTTACAAATGCGTTTCGCCTTCAGATCTGCTATGATTCCCTAAACTTTACGTAAGCAAATTTGCATGCGCCTTACATTTAATTAAGTTAAAACAGTTTGTAATTTACTAAGAATAATGAAATTATACTAAGTAAACTCAACCAACTTTTATTATAGAAACTCAACAGCCTTTGTTTACTGGATGATTTTTTTTTATGGTACAGGAGGAAAACCAGCAGACCGATCACTTATAGTTAAGTGTTTACTGCCGCTCATACCTTTCAAGTACGTTGCTGGCCTTTAAGGTTCCGTTTTTCGATGACTCCTAAGTCGCTAAGGTTTGAAAGTACCTGGAATGTCTTCTGATTCCATAAACTGGTGGTGCCAATAGGTGGTGCGTTAGTATAGTGTAGTAAAATTGATCAGATATACCACAAGGGGCTAGAACTCAACTCGTATTTTATTAAGTCTCTTGAGCTAGCAAAATAATAAAGAAAAACAACGATTTGTAGTAGAGACAAGAGCTTCATTAATCCCATATATTACTTAGAGAATTTAATGTAAAGACAAATCTGAAACGTGTTCATCACATTAAAACAAATGTAATATGCACTAACTGCATGTTAAATGAATATCATAATATGTAGTTGTCGTGTGGAAAAGCTCATAAAACCGAGATTAATTACTTACGTGAGTCGCACTCTCAAACATGGCAGTTGCCGAATTGTTTACTTAAAGCTTGGGCATACTGGATTAAAGTCACGTAATTGTATAGTAATGTGGGTCTCCTTTTCGCTAATTACCTGAGAGGAACTAATCAGTTTTTATTTTAGATATTTGTGTGGCGTAGTTTGTCGTCTGCTCGCCTTTTTGGTTCCTATGCTATAGAGCTTGGAGGCTTGGAGCTATATAGGTAGGTAGGTAAACTTATGATAAAATATAATGAAATTTGAAGGGTCTGAATTTAAATTTACTAGTTCTTAAAAGGTGTAGATAAGACGAAAAGAATTGTCATGAAACTCTTACAAGGCTTGTAACCATGCCTTTAGAATCAGTGAAAATATGAATTTTCTTTTACTACCAGTTTTTAAAAGGTGTAGAGAGGACGAAAATAACTAGGATGAAAATCACACTACTTTGGTTATAAGCCTTATGACATTAATGCAACATAACAATGAAATATTACTTTATCATTCAAATGAAAACATATTATACTAATTTTATTGGAACACACGCCTTATGTAACTAAACTAAGTCTGTTACTTGACAACGTTTACAAACGTTGATATTTTTCATAATGGAAATTCATACAAAAATATTAATTCCAAAAATGTTCAACAAAAACAGCTGTTATTTTTTCCTTCATATATTTAGTTAATACCATTGTAATATAACAATCTCGTTCATGTTAATTTAATATTTTTTTAAACAGCTTATGCACAGTGAGAAAGATATATTTTAAAGATAAAGGTACACTGCCACAGGGACCAAAAATTTTTATTTTTCTTTTTATTAATTATTTTTATCATTAGTATGAGGTTAAGAAAATTGTAAATACTGTATATTTGATTGTTATGATTTGATGATGATTTGACCAGGTAGACCTTATTCGTAATATAATATTTTAGGACCGATAGCATATAATATTATGTTGTACAAAGTATTTAAATTAACTATATTAACTAATAACTATATTACAGTTAATATATTGCTAGATATAAATATTTAAGTTTGCTATGAAATAGCATTCAACAATAGCCAACTTTCATTCCAGTTTCAATTTCGAATTGTTTTTTTATAGAATATCCACTAGACTCTATAAACAACATAGGTACGGAATTTAGCTCGAATGCAAACGTATTTTCACTCGGATAAATTAATTCTCGTCACGTCGGCAAATAGGGAAAATCTCTAGTGCATGCTGGTGGTATAACGACGAGCTGCAAGCGGCAATTTTTTGTATGACCTCTCTATATGGGAAATTGCGAATATACGCGATTAGGTTATATCGACACAATTTAGGGTCCTTGAAGAAAAGCAAATCTTAAAATGATGGACGCACTATTACTTATCAGATAAGCTAGAAATGTTTTTAACATGCTATCAAAAAATGGTATTGCCTAGTGGCTAATTGGTAGGTAATGGTAGAGTTAAGACTTGAGAATCGTATCTCAGATGCGGCTGAATTCGAATTGTAATCGGGTCTCAAGTCAATTTATCAGAGAATGACCAGTGAAATTAACTTTACAGATGCATACCAGTTGTTCGTCAATCGTTCGGCCTGCTAGATGTCTCACGCGTCTGTACTGGTCTTTTGAATTATTCGGTGAGTTCTTTTCTTCATGTAGCCATGTAGCCGTAGAAGTTGTATGAGTATGTTTGTGTAAGTATGTAGTTGTCAAGAGAGTACCGGATAAGAAGAAGATTCTTATCCGGTACTCTCTTGACAGAGCGGTTGTGATCGCTATGTAGTAGTGGTATTAAAAGGGGCCGATGTGATACGCTTCACGACGTTTCGCCATCGTTGCCTATTAGAGGTCATCCTACACTCATTGAGTGTACCTCCTACGGCAGACTTGATCTGGTCAGTCCAACGCGTAGGTGACCTTCCGCGCGGTCTAGTGCCTTCCATCTTCCCCTGGACGACAAGGCGTTCTAAGGTTAAAGTTCAAGTAGTTCTAAGTGGAAGTTGTATTGACTCGAAAATACCGCGACGGTATCTATGTTCGGTACCTTGAAGCTAAAATCATATAAAGGTGGCGGAAAGAAATGCTATGAATCAAATTCCCATAATATTCTTATGCTAATCGTATAAGCCTTCTTGTAATAATTAAAACTACTAATACCTGCATTACGCCTGCATTTTGTACCAAACATCACTTAAAGTATGAAATACTGCAATATTGTAAAAAATACATTATTCAAGCTGTGTTGCAATGCTTAAAAATAACCCCTCAATCTCATTTTGACTATTTATCGCCAAAAATATAAAGATTATATTTTACAGACCCACTCGTGAATTTTAAACACCTTTTATGTTCACATTAATTTGTATAATTCATTCGTGTTAATTTTGTACTCTGTTATAAAAATTAATGCTACGAATATAAAATTAAATTGGACTAAATTAACAATTTCAGTAAACATTACAATGGGTATAATATATTGGCAACTCGCTACGGGGTTGCTATGTTGTAATTAATAAAAAACAATTGAATCACTATGTTCTTTGCAAATATCTTTCTGTATTAGCTGCAGTAGCTGATATTGTGAAATTAGTACAAAATAATTAATTTATTCTAATTTCATTTCAATTAATACAATCAAGTCAAAAATAATATAGCTTTTTCATAACTCAACATTACTTTACACAATTAAATAGAAACATAACCTATATCTTAGGTCCAAATATAAGCAAATATGTTAAATTTACATCATATACGGGTCAATGATCATTGACAGATAATATGACTCCATACAATTTCGTAAATAGTTGTCTAGTGTACTGGTCAGCATAGTTGCATTCCATTGCAGTCGATCCGGATTGATTCTTGGACAACGCACACTTTTTGTGGAAAATATTAATTATTATATATATTTATTATTTTATTATTTTCCAGCTCATATTAAAAAGTATATTCTCATACTTTTATTGTTTCCATTGAAGTTGAGACTCTTGGGCCGTGGGGTACATAGGCGCTAATTAAAGATTTAAGATGAGACATGGTAGACAGTACCGGTGACCATACAACGAATAAGTATGGCATTACTGCGATGAAATTCTACCAGCGCTAAAGGTACAATTTTTAATTATTATTATTATTATTATATAGGTTAATATTTTCGTAAACTGTAACATGTGTTAAGTAATATTTTGAAGTGTTACGTAACGTTATAATGATACAGTTCTATCATAACGGCAACGAGTGATAAGCATTCCTGCAATTCACGTAATACCATTCTTCATTACCATATTGTATTTCCGAATAGCTAAATTCAACTTTCCTCTCGGGGCTCGCGAATTTCCATTGCATTGATAAATTTTTGGCACGCGAGGCCATCGATGGAATTTGGGGCATAATACCAGCTCATTATAATAAGGCCCACAAGCCAGGTCAAGGTGGGGGCAAGAAATTATGGGACAGGTAAGCTTAAGTCAAGTTTTACTTCCGGTACCAAAAGTTTTTATAAAGTTTCGAGTTTTAAAGTGATTAAATGTTCAGAAAAGAGATTTGGGCTGCAATTTTTAAAAGCCTCTTGCTTTTTAATTTATTAATAAAGTTTTATCTGAAGTTTGAAATTCGTAATTGATAATGTTTTTTGATATCGCGCGATTTTATCTGATTACTGCGAATTGTAATAATGTGACCGTTTCAATGTGTAAATCAGATCCAATCAACCAATCAAATATATCATTTCATCTTTAACTACTTATAATAAGAATAAAAATGTATGCATGTACTAGTGTACACACGTAAGAAGTGAAACTTCTTAATGAAGGTCATAATTTTCATTTTTCTAAAAATGATCTACTAGATGCCACTTTACAGAAATTTGTTAAATAAAATAAAATTAGATAAAGTTTAACAAAAGGCTTTTAGTATCATAGACAGGAATACAAATAATACAATTATTTCATTTTACCTTATTACTACTAAGATTATTACAGAATTTCATGAATTGTAATTTAATTATTACTATAATTGTTATCGTTATTATATTTTTTTTTTCCAACGCTGATAAAGAAGTTTCACTTCAAAAACGGCCGAGCTAGAATAGCAAACGTAGGAATATGTTAGCCCTTTATTTTGTAAGCCATCTAATTGCGTAAAAGGGAAATAAAAAATAATAGTTGTCTTTTAATTTACAGGTTTGCAGTTTTCTTCCGCGCCAGTATGTTAAATACTGTTATTTTACCCAAAAAATAAAATATCCGATTATTTTTTTAATACAAGAACACTTTAATGCAGTTTTATTTAAATGACATAAAAACATTTATTGTGTATAATTCCGTTTCTACAAAGTCGTCCAACCCTTTCACTTGAACCTTTTTAGACAATTTAACGCGCACTCAAGAACTTTAGCCATTAGCATAAGGGATATGGGACCGCATTTAGGTCAAGTTTGCTGTCCGACGCACAGCAAGGTCACAGTTTCCTAGCAATTGACTTCGCTATTTATTGGATTACACGCTAAATTGAGTGGGTATTGAAATAGATAGACCTTCAATCCTATTTCCATATTGGGTAAGTGCAGGGTTCATTTGTGTGCGTGACATTATAATACATATAAAGGGAATGAGTATTTTTAGCGTTATTATAATAGCCTAAGGTTAAAGGGTTAGGCTTTATAAAATAAAAATAGATATTATTTGAAGTTATCAAATGTAATTTAAATATTTACACTTTTACACTTAAGCGCGTAAAGTAATAATGTTCTCAAAAAGTGTGAGTTTTTTTAATGGACATTAGAATCTTCATAACTGTATTTCTTTGTTAGAAACACAAACAGTCAATAATAGAAAGATAATCATTTAAATATATTTTTTTTATTACAAAGAAAGAAATAATTTTAAATAAATTTTATCACTTTTCTTTATTCCAACATTTAATTTCTATCGATGAATAGGTTATATGTCTAAAAACAAAAATAGTTTATTTATAATCCGCGAAAGCATAATATTGTAAATGAATTTTGATTTGAGTTCACCGTGGTAGAATGCCGAATGAAACAGTGTTTTCATATATACAGTCGTTAATAATTCTTTCTCATATTTTTTTGAAGCGCTATAGTAAGAATTCGTACATACCTGTCGAGTGAGACCGCAACGAGACTGTAGACAGAGGCGGCGACTGATAATCCCTGCACGTACGGCACTGTCTTGCACATAAGCCAGCCCAGAACCCAAGCTGAAACAGAAAAATCCTTAAATATTTCTTTAAATATTCAACATTAAAAACTTACAAATTAAAGTTTAGAAATTATTAAATATTCTTAAAATTTACATAATTTGCTTATAAATAGATAAAAAATAAAATAAATTTGTAGTACTCGCGTAAATAAAAGACAAAATAGACGTTTTTTTCCCTAAGATTAAAACCCGAAGGGGCCCATCAAATTTTTAAGATTGTATGATGTGGCATTATAAAAATAGGGGTTCGCAATTGAAAACGGGAAACACTGGATATAGTGCAATGGCGAAGTGTACTTGAGGGGGCTAAGGCCCACAAGGGGCTGTATAATTGATGATGATGAAGGCGTTATAAAAATACACCACAATTTTCAATTTCCACCACTAGTCCCATTTTTTTAGTGATGATATTTTGTTGCTTCAGCTAGTAATATAAATATCATTATCTATAAGTTCTCATACTCGTTTTCAAGAACGTTTATTCAACTCTTTAATAACTATTTGTATGTGTTTTAGTGTAATGTATAACATATGTATAATTCGTTACATATACTTTATAATGAATGAATTTAACAATTAACACAAACTATTCAATTAACATTAATTACGGTTCTCGTCTGTATACAAATCTTTAACTTATCAATAGGGCATTGAAATGAATAAAGATATACTCTGGACAAAGGGAAATATTAGTTAACGCAGAAATATTTTAAGAGGCTTACATAAAGGCACTTCAGTCCCTTAGAAGTGAATCATTTATTAAGAGCCCAAGTATAATCCTGCATACAGCCTTGGGTTGGGCAAAGCAACAGGTAGAAGGAGGTCAACAAATCAATATTTACAACAGAAACTGGGTCAGGCCACTGTACCTGTGACCCGTGTTTCTCGCTCGCACCCACAGATGCACCAATAACTCCATCCCTCTCTCTGGCCTTGCCCCATTACAATACAGAAATGACTGAATGCAATTAAATATACATTTTCCGGATCTTAGTTTTAAATTTTATTTGGATCTCCTAATTGGGATCTAAATATTTTCTAAAAAGCTTCCTCGAGTAGATTCCACTTTATCTGCAATACAAATATTATTTCAAAAAATATTTTGTAATAATATTTGTATTGCAGCTATAAGTGTAGCACAGCATGACTATAGATGCGGAATACGGCCTGCGGCGGCGCGACTTTTGCGTTTCTCTCACTTCTTTTTAAGATTATATAACTATTACTAAATAATACATAGCTATAAAATGTATATGTTTCATCTTAATAAATAAAATGTTTTTTTTTAATAAAACAATAGTTTCAAATCTTCAAATTATGTGTACATGCAACGATGTTATATATTATTATTATATGTCGCCTTACTTAGTTCTATATTGCATAACAATAATCCTTTGCATCGATTTCTTATATAAGAATAAATTGTGACAACAGACATGTTTCTTGCAACAGGATGGTCAGCCATTATTTGTTTCCAATTTTGAGAGTAATGCGCCGAAATCGAACTTAGAACCGTAGAATTATACTCAAATCTGAGATGGTACGACAATATTAAATATTGTTAAACGATAATATTTTTTTCTTGATTACACAATGCTATAACCGTAAGGTCTTCCACTCGTGTTATTCTTTCAATTTCCCGCATCCTTGACTTTTTGATTCATTAATATTCTCTTAAAAACCGACATTCGACGTTCCATATTCTAAAGGGTTCGGACCTCGTGCATAATGAACGCCTATACACAAAATGGAATGCAAAAACATCCTCTAGTTCCCACGGATTGTGAAAAAAGTACTAAACCAATATTTCATGTTAGCCTCAGTTGGCATTTGTTCATTGATAATTTTTAGGCAAGCTGATCCAGCCTCCTTTAAAAATATAAAATTGAAATGATGGAAAAAATCTCGGGTTGTAGTGAAATCACTAGGCTAATACTGTTTTGGAATATAAAATAAGTATATATTTGTCAATATTTTTTATTAGACAACATATTTAACTATTAGCCTTATCAGCAATTAAATGTTACTAACTCTAAGCGAACTAATCTTACTTTAACTCTACTCTACTGGAAGCATTTATAAGCCGTATAATCGTATAAGCATACAAAGCGTAGGCCTTGTATAATAATATAATATTAATTCAAATAACAGGAACACAAGGTCGCCTTCAAATATTACCCCTTATAAGTTAAATACAATCTCAACTTCAAACAAAAGCTTCCTTTTAACACAACGTAATAAATTATTACAGAATTTGCGTTCCTGTTTTAGATTTACTTATGTACATAGTTATTTTCGAACAAATTACCCAAGAGGTTGAGCAAGTAGCAATTTCTTTTCTTTATGCGCAACAAATTATATGGCGACGGAAAACATCACGAGGAACAGGTATGTTTGGTTACAATGAAAAGACTGTTCACTTAGTTCTTTTAAGGAAATAAATATGTACAATTATAGACCTATATGAAACAGAGACAGTCTCAATGAATCTGCCCTTTGTGTTATGGGGCTACATTTATACAATGAAAACAATGGTATGTGTCATTATTATGTGTTAATATTAATATTATTAAGGGCTCATACATTATTCCCCTCATGTATAGTATAACAGTTTTAATTTAAACATTTGAAGGAAAAAAACACTACCACTTTTATTTTATTGCAGTACACTGCAGAGATGGACTGGCAATAAATTGCGCTTGATTTTTTTGAACTTATATTACCTAAATTAATAAAGGCTATTTTTATTGCTAAATAAACCAGAAATATGTTTCTTCTACTAACCGCAAATTTCTTGAATTGAAGTCAAAACAATTTGTTTGTAGCATTGTTTCTGCAATTCAATATTTTCTCTGGAATATATTGGTTCGAAGACTTCGAAGGTTGGTATTAATCTTGTACCGATTGACAGACGCTGGAGGCTGCGTTTGTCGCTCAGTATTCACATATTGAATTCTTGCTATTGCGATTCCCGAGTATTGTGATTGTGATTGCATAAGATATTTTATTATTTGCCTGTTTAATTTGATTTTATAAGAGGTGGATCACCAATGCGACCTTCAACAGTGGTGGTATGACAAGAGAAAGTCTTGCTCTTTCGTATATTTTATTCATTTAAAAAAAATCTTAGTTGTAATAAACAGTGCCTGTTACTAATTAATAGCAATTTACTATGGTTACGCTTCAAACTTATATGTTCTGTGGTGCCGTTTCTTACAGGCACACAGTTTTCTGAGGCATATTAAACCTTCCTTATAACTATTTCTTTCTAAAAGTTCACCTTACGACACGTTCTTGATGACACTTCTCTAAATACATACATTTATAATTATGACGTAAAGTAACAATATTGAAAGGATCTTATGTAAAATTTAATTTACCCATACTACATAAAACATGTAAAATCATATTTGACTGACAGACTTGACCATCAATAAAAGTGCCAAAAATAACACCAATAAATGTTTAATATTCTACCCAACACTGAGTCAATTTCAAACGAGTATGTCACATTTATTCGAGAATCCAAAGTTAAATGTATGTCATAAATAAGTTTGCAGACGTCTACTTTAAGAAAGTCCCGATGAAATGCTGACATCACAGTATGCACTGGGGACTGTAAGTCAACCTAATATGTTACTAATTTTGAGAAACTTGGTTCTATAAATATCATAAGTCAGACTTGAGGTTTGAACTCTAAATCATTTAGTTTCGTTCAGTTTATTGGTCACACTATTCTTAGTAGCTATTGTAACGACGTAGCTGTTATATAATAAATTTGGATGTCGTCTATGGTTTAGAAAATACTTGTTTAGGTAATACCAGCGAAACACTTATTCTGACTGGTTAGTATAAACTCTCTCATTGTCCCGTTACGTTCGTTGTCCCGTTAAGCACATGTCCCGTTACGCTCATTATACACTTCGTCCGCATATATCTCTCTTCCAACGAAAATAAAGTATGAAATCATTTTATCAATGTTTCGTTATGACGTTGTCATGTTAAACTAAACGATTGTTAAGTTAAGGTAAGTAAAACGTAATTATAGACAACAACTTCTTTTTACTTTTCTTTTTTTTAAGAATAGAAGGCAAACAGGCAGAAGGCTCATCTGATATTAAGTGATACCGCCGCCCATAGACACTCTCAACACCAGAGGGCTCGCGAGTGCCTTGCCGGCCTTTTAAGAATTGGTACGCTAGCACAGTGCCCTCAGTAGAAGTGAAGAGCAGTAGGTGATGCTACCTCAGTGAAGTTGATATTATAAAGAGCCTAATAGGCTGGTTAAGGTATCAATAAAGAGATTCAGAAATGAGTCAGTCCAACGCTTATAATGCAGTGATACCCACATTATTACTAGATTAATTTTATATTGATCCAATATAGTTAACACACATTAGGACATATTATTATGAAGCCTCAACCAGACCGAACAAATCAGAAAAGCATGTTTAAGAAAAAAAATGTGTGCGTGTACTAGTGTACACACGTAAGAAGTGATACTTCATTATGACCTTATTTTTCGAAAAATGATCTACTATATGCAACTTTACAGAAATTGGTTAAATAAACTTAAATTAGATAAAGTTTAACAAAGGGCTTTTATTATCATTAGACATGAATACAAATATTTCATTTTACCTCATTACTACTAAGATTATTACAGAATTTCATTAATTGTAATAGAATTATTACTATCATTGTTATCGTTATTATATATTTTTATTATTAATGGCTTCGAATCATCAACAAGAACAAGATGGCGCTTAACCGAAAAATGTACGGTAGTTTTTTTCCCAACGCCGATAAAGAAGTTTCAGTTCAATAAAAATATATTTTGTCTTATATTTCTTACTTTATAATCTTAAAGGTGGTGCGAGTTTGTACGAGGCAATCTAGACATTTGACCTACTTCAATTTGAGAGGATGTAATGCCCCGAAGCGCTTTAACTTTATGGATACGACGGGCTTGTAGCTTTTAGAGTTCCGCATAATATTTTGGAGTTTAAATTCCATAATTTATTCCATAATAATGTTTATTTGTTCGTAGTAAAATATTGGGACCAGTCCTAACGTAGCATTCCGGTTAATCAAATAGGCATATATGATTACTGCTCTTTTTACACAAGGATCGATCTTTAAAAATACACCTTACAAAAGTTTATCTTTTATATACAAGCGGTGACCAATATAATAAATGATTCTCATCAGCGTTTCAAACACTTTAAAGGTTTTCAAAGCGTTATAAAAATTAAATAAACAACTCGTATATCAAGTAATTGTTTTTACTATAAAAAAGTTATTTGGACGAAAATGATTTTGCTGTGTTTATTATAAACAAAATACACAAATAGGTATAATATATTTAACGAAAAGCATTGTTGGAAAATGTGTTTACGTTATCAGATCTATTGAAAGTTATACAAGTAAGCTGAAATAGCTGACGTGATTCCACACTAAAATTTACTAGAAAAGTTTGGAATTATACTTCTTAAGTTACCTGAGAACCTCATAATTTCATGTAAAGCAAGTCCAGCACAAAAAATTTCTAATCCCTCTTAATATACTGAATAGGGCTTATCCTGAAAAGACGATAAAAGAGACAAAAATATTACAAAAAATCAAAACCAGTGTTTATAGATAGTGAAAATTATAAATAACTACACTCACAAGCCTTCAAACATTATGACTCGTTATACTACACCTATATATATAAAGGTACAACCTTTTATTAAATTTCCACAAACCAACTAATTTATTAAATGGTTTCACAAATTATATTTGTTTTATTATCTATATTATACTGATAGGCTCCTAACCATTAGGTTGTGTGTTCAAAATACAATATATTTATTATGCAATATAAGATACAGGTCATTAAATGTGTATCGCAGACATGCTTACTCATCGGCAAAGAAGACAGAGGGTGAGAGAAAAAACCGGCGTAAGAAAACTCTCGATTCTCTTTCGAATCGCCGCTGGCTTCAATAAATGTTTCTTTCATATTGAAACACATTCGACACTCGTTCGTAACGGATGGCATAGGAATCTAACACCCAAAAATCGACGGTATGTGTCAGGAAGGATGATCACCTACTTGCCTACTATTTAATGAGAGAGAAAGACCAAGGTTTGTAGCGCCACACCGGCTTATTTTCATATTATGAGAAAAGTTATAGTGGTGCAGTCGTAAAATACTGAACATATTTCGGAAATTCTTCTTAGATTGATTATAATCGAATTTTTATTGCCAAATTCGATGGTTATAATCATAATGTATACGATTTTTATTTCGAAATCGTTTCGATTCTTACTTTAAAACAATTAACAATTACAGAACCCTTCAGATGTATTAAAAAAATTTACTTGGAAGCGTCTTTATTTAGTATAGTATACCAGGACACTTACTCAACCCTCAGATTAAAAATTCGGTCCCTATATAAAAAACGTTTCATTTTGACTGTTAAAGCGTATTCTATAATAATGATTGATATGAAAAATGCCATTAGAAAAACGGCGATATGTGCTTATGATAGGTAATTAATTTTTTAAAAATCTTAAGAACTTTTGTTGTGGACTTTTTTCAGTCGTAGGCCTCCCCCACTTTTAATGCCTAAAAAAGAAAACAATCAAACAGATGTTATCTAAAGCCAAGATCCATGTATCAATATCAGATACACGTTCATTAATAACTGACACACGACATACAATAAAAAATAATTATAAACTCCGAGCACAATTTCTTTCATATGCGATTTACATGAAGCTTTCGCGAGCTTATAATCTTCACTTCTTAAACAAAATGAAAAATGTGCATTGTATAATAACAGAATAGAATATCTTCGAGACATTTTTTAATTAAACACAACAATGGTTGTCGATTGAATTAATCCTGTTTTGAAAACTGTATTCAAATGATATAAGATATTGAATTTATCTTGATTTATAAACAGATTAGAGGTTTTCTTACGGATGTTTGCGCAATTAAGTATAAAAAGGCTTAATTAAAAAATGAACTGTATTTTTTTCTTCGCAAAAAATTCGAATACGTTTCAGTACGTTTAATAAAGTTATATGATGCCTAAGTGCCGTATTCGATAATCGATGATAAGCGGCACAAAAACCCTTTTCAGCAATTTTTAATAATTTGCAATGCTCAAGAGGCAGTCCGTTAGGATTTCAATGTGAAGCCGACATGTGAGGGATTTAGGACGGATCTCTATTGGCCAGAGTTAGAGATTTGGATATTAGAATGCAGTAGGAATTGTGTGAATAATAGTATTATACTAAAAAAATTAGGTTATTTTACATTTGCCGCAGTTTCCAAAAAATATAATATGAGTAAAAGATAAGAAATTTATGTGGTATACATATATAGGTTTTATGAGTGTATATTATCTGAGAAACATTACAAAAAAGAAATTCCGGTATACGGGAAGGTTTCCAGAAGTATGTAAATAATTAGAGGGCCCTCATTTAGAAGTATCTATAAATATAAATGTTAAATAGCTTTCGTTGTTATGCTGTTTTTTTAAACTTTTTAATGTTTCTATCTACAAAGATATACTATAAGAATGTTATTCTACGAATAAATTTAATTCGAATATTACTTAACGTTTGTTTGTTATAAATGAAAAAACCGTGAAGGCATAACAAGTTCTATTGACATTTTATAGGCCGTAAAAGCCTAGTAGCGGAGAATACGTTCTTTATTATGACGACATTTAGACCAAATGTTTCAGAAACTAGACTAAAGATAATCTAAAACACATTTAGTAAAACATATTTCAAGTAATGGAAAATTCATTGCTTCCCTTGGCTGGTAATTTTGTTTTAACATTGTAACAAATGTAGTATAGTCAAGTAAACTATAGAAGAAAAACTCATATAGAAAAAAAAATGGTCAAATAATAGATTTTATTGGTTTCAATAATTCAAATTTCATGAGCAATGTTGCTTATCACCATCTGCACGTCTAAACTACGGTTTCTTATGCGGTAGTCATTAATAAACAATTTCATTCACGAGAAATATTCAATGTATAACACTACATAGTCTGAAACAGGGTCGGTGTACGGCGTATCATCTTTGATCTTTTAAAATGCGCTGTTCTGTTTCCACGTTAACAAAGTTAGACGTACTTAGTAAGTAATTTGTGTGTTTCAATCTCTTCATGAATAATTTATATATAAAAATTCATAAATGCATTACTTCAGCCATTTAAATTAAGGTAATTTATTACCTCGACATTTATTAACACTTTATATACATGACAAAATACAATAAAAAAATAGGAGAAATATAAAATTAAATAAATGTAAAAAAAGTAAAAGTGGCGGTAAACGTAAAAATACAATTTAATACAAAATTTCAAACTACACTAAACTACTCAATATAAAAATATAAACAAAGGTTTATTGGTACAATTGTTATTAATGTTATTGGTAAATGTAGTCTGTGAGGGCGGCACCGCGGAATACCATAATCAATGATTCTATAAATGTACCCATGACTGACTCTGAGTGAGATCTTTGATGTACCGTCAAATATCTATTTTTCAGACTAGTTTAAAAAACTCATATCCTGTCATTCGGTTTGACCATATCCGATAGCAACGAATTTGTCACGTTCCAATGTTTGTTAAAGCCTTTATTGCGTGACAGTTGTCACGTTATTACGAGTATCAGCAACTCAATTCAGGCAAACACTAATTGCTTTTGTTTGTTTTATGGGGTTTATTGTACATTATAACCATATTATTCATTGATCTTCATAAATAATTCACTAAGTATATCTGTAGTAGATACAATATAATAACTGTAATTAAATTGTAAGTGAATTTTATTTATTTTATATTTTGCTTTGCCTGTCAGCTTAGATAAAATTAGATGCTAGTTCAAAACGTATGCACTATTTGGGCATGAGTACTAGTTCTAGATAACCTTTGTATAACCCTGCTTCACCAAATTATTAAAGAATATTAAATTTCACATCCGCGAAGCCTTTTTGTCCTTTTCAAATCCAATACATCGTTACACAACCGATCATGTAACCTAAATTCATAAAGTATTTTAACTTAAAGGTTAATAACAACAGCCCTTCAAGAGAATATGTTTTATACTCTTTCCGATAAATACTTGTAGCATTTTTTCATAATGAAATCTCCCATACACATTTCATAATTAAACAGTGGGTGTAAAACTTAACCTATTTTGAAAGTTCAATTGATTTTAATAACTTCTATGTAAGCTTTTTCTCGAATATTCCAATAAAAACAGTTGGAACATAGTTTCAATAAGTTAGTTTTCAAACATGAACGCTTTCAGAGTATTCGTGTTCAGTGGAGCTAAAAAGATATGGAAAACGATTGCATACACATTTATTGATAGGAATGAAAGAAATGTATGACAATAGAATTGTGTATGGACTTCATAACTTGGAATTGAAATACGTAAGATGAGGTTTCGTTCTTATTTCAACCAGAAATAACTCAATTACCGCACTTGACGTTTTATAAAATGTTCATAGAAATTTCGGCAAGCTTTTACATAAAATTCGGGTAAAAGGAAATGTTTTTTACAATTGATGAGGAAAGAATAATAATATTACTAATACTTCATACCTCTATCAACGATCTTTCAAAATTCCGGAATTGTCAATTAATTTTTTTAGAGCATATTAAAATCATATACAAGGAATAAGATTAACAATAATTCCCTTCAGGTAAAGCCTCCGCCTTTTGCCGCTTCAAAGAGTGCAATAGTTTCAAGCTGTTGTGTTACTTAAAGGGAAATATACAGGAATTAAACGCTAAGCTATTTACCAAGGCCAAGTGTAGGAAGTTAATAACGTCGTCCTTGAATCAAAATATGCGAAGATCTCGGAGTGTGCCGGGAAATGGAGGCTGCACAGATTGAATTGACGTGATCACAGCGGAATCTCACGCATGCTCCACTCATTATACTAATATGGTTCAGATTTCTACTTCATGTGCCTTGTTTAGTATGCATTAAACGATCTTGAGGTCACCATTTTTGTTAGGGATACATATATCTAGTTTATTAAGAATTAGCACGGCTTGTAATTGTAATATTATATAAGAATTTTTTGTTTTGCTTATATTATTTCTCACCCAAATGTATGAGGTATACTGCTTAATGATAAAGCAATATGATTGAGATAATATACACATAGTGCAGCAGTGTATGATTTTATATATATATAATCACATCCATGATTAGAGATATCTAATCATGTAGCAGAATCGTGTAACTGTAGATATACAGTTCGCATACTCGCTACATAATAAGGTTAAAATCAAAAAACTTACTATGTAAATAACGAAACAGGCCTATTCTGTGTGTACCACAAAGAACGGTTCGGTGGCCGTCGATACACAATCTTATACTAGAATAATAAGTCCTGAGTATATACCTCGTTACAATATCATCTTACCAGGAAGAAAGGCACACAATATTATCAGCCGTAAGGATTTGGAGAAATTCTATTAGTTTGTGAACAAATAGAGGTTAGACTGATGCTAATACCTTGCCTCACGATAGTTCTCAAAAACGCACTAAACACTCACTATAAAATTCTAAATGGTGGACGTAACTATTATCAATTATAATTAACAAAAAGTATATATCAAAATAAAAATGTGTCTATCGTAACCCGAGTAAATCTCAACAATGACTCAACTAATAAATGTGACGATCGGCCGAGAAAAAATATTTGGGATCACCCTCATCAAAAATTATTAAATTGAAATTATGTATTTCGAACACTGTGTCTGAAGAGATTTAGATTTAGATTTATGTATTTTTTTAATTTATAAGGAAAAGATGGGTATGCTTTTGCTACTGAATAAATTTTTCATAGATACTTTTAAATTTTTCCAACGCCTTAAATACCTAAATCTCTTTGCTAGTAATAATTATCAATATGCTAAATCTTGCTAAAATCTTGGCTACAATTTGTTCTATTACTTTCTGAAGCACAATTTATAGGACAATGGTTTTAAGCTCCGCAAATACACAAGAGACGCATGGACTATAAATTATAGTGTCCAAGTCGAGCAAGATAAATTATACAGACATGTTCAATGAACTAAAATATTTAAAAATTTAATTTCAATACTCCCAGACGAACATTGAATGTAAAGGATTTATTTATTACAAAATTATACAAATTATTTGACAGACAACGGAATCTTATTTGTCGAGTAAAGTATATAGAATAGGGCTTCGTTTATAAGTGTGGTCGCTTGATGTCTTTAAGATTTATGACGTTTGTGTAATTTAAATGGATTTTAATTGATAAACTTTATGGGATTTATATTATTACATATATTAAAATAGGTGTTAATTGTGTATATGGAAATAAATTTAAACTTTTTGAAGTTTATTAAATGAATCTTTTGAATATTTTAAAATGTTTGTTGTAAATTAATAAAATAAAAAAGTAATCATGTTTATTTCTCACATAAGAACAAATAGCATTACGCTAACGTTTTGGTAAGAACAAAGTTAACGTAATGCTATTTATTGTATAAATTACGTTAACTTTGTTCTTATTATTTTTAATAAAATAAAAATACATTTTTTTCTGTCTTTCACCTTCTAAGTCCTGCGTATTAATCTAAACTGTAGTATTATTTTCAAAAACGAAACATTTGAAACAGATGGCACGATTTAAGTAGGTTAATAGGACGTAGTAAATATTAGATGCCAATGTATCCCGTTGCCATAGTAACAACAAACAAATACAAATCCAAAGAAATCAAGTACTGCAATGCTCTCCAGGTATTGGAAACTACGAATATTATTAATGCTAGATTTGTATAATCGGGATTACCATATTACGTACTGTACTTAAAGAAAGCGCCTTTGACGGGCGTGCGATAAAATTATGGTAGATACATAATTTCGCCAACTTTTACATAATATTCGAGTAAAAGGATTCTTTTTCCACAATTTATAAAGAAATAAAAATACTATATTAACAACACTATAATTATACTTAAAGTATTTGTGAATACTAAATTGTTATATGTTCGTCAATATATATTTTTAAATAAAATTTCCTTAATATAGGCTAATTGATTACATTATATAATAACCTTGCGCACACCAAATACAGTATTATTTTAGATACCAATTTTGTGTAAACTTTTTTTTAAATGAAACTTCTTTTGGCGCATGAGGGTAAAATTTTTACGGATGGTCACGAAGATGTGCAACATTTTTGTCGAAGAAAGGGAGAGAGCGATTGAGACCGATTGAGAGAGAGTGAGAAAGGAAGATCGAGAAATTTATTTATTTATATTATTATTAGCACGTATACAGTGTGAATATAGATTTACAAATAGATGGAGTGATCATATACTTGTACATGATCATCTATTGGGGCTTTTACCTTAGTAATAATTAATTAAAAAAGAAGTTTCACTTCTTACGTGTGTACGTTATACGCACGCTACTTTATTTAGAATATAATTTCTTCAAACCTAATACGCCACTTTCTGTCTACTTGATTTAAATCAATGGTATCCAGCAGTTGCAACAAATCGATGCAAGTGACCTGGTCACGGTGTATTCACCCGATAACCTGGGCTAAATGTTTGTAAGAACATTGGGTGCCGACCCACCAAGCTGATTGTATTTATATAATATGAATCTAACTCATATCCATATAAAAAGATACAATTTTGATCACTTTTCAACAATATATTGATATTTCTAGAATTTTCCCTTCATTCTTGGAATTTAAGTTACGTTAAATTGTGAAGCTATTTGGAACACATTGGGTTGAAAAATGTGAAAGGGATAAAAATATATAAAATTAGTTGCTTTCAAAGAAAAAAACGTATACCGAGCCTATTAGAAATTTATATGTTTTTTTTATAAGATATCTCAGTTGTTTATGCAATAGAAACAGTGTATAGCATCGAAAAGTTCAGTTTTTAAATTGACGTGTTCCGTTATTAAGGCGAGCCTTTATCTTTTGACCTTTTTTAGAACCTTCAAATGCCTCGAATACCTCTAGGCGTTGATAAAACCCGCAATTACAAATTCACTGTAAATAATCTCGTACCTCGCCTGAGGTATTATTTCAATAAAACTCATCAGCAAACAAAAAATTAACACCAACACAACTTGAAAATATTAAAAACATTTATTCATTCCACGCCTCTTCACCTCGACCTTGGCGCGACCTTGAAATGCATTCCTCATAAACCTTCATTTGTGAAAACCTCTTGTCAAGTCAAAAGAGCGCGTTCTAAAGGTGAAAATTTCTAGTGAGCGACGCGTGCTGAGGGCTTGTAGAACTACGAACGTTTACCGAATAACTATTTTGTTATGAAATATTATTGGTAAAATTCAATAAGAATAAACCGGATGCTGGTTTTCAGATCCAGACCAGAGCAAATTCAGATAGGGCTCTAGACTATGACGAGGACGAGGAAGTTTTGAGCCGCCTTAAACTAGTATTCTAAAAAAAATATTGCAACGTATAGTGTAGGTATGTCAACTTTTTGTGTTAAAATCTGATTAAAAATCAGTTGATTCAGTACTACAATGAATTTCTTGCTTTTCTTTTCTTATTATGATAATGTAAATTGATGCACGTTGAATTGTAAAAATATTTTCTTGTTAAGTATATATATGCGGACATTTAAAGATTGTAGTATTTGCCTACAAAATTAAACGCATATGGTGTATAACCCGAAGGTATTGTTATCAATATGGATTTATTACATTTGTATTTAAAAAATTGCATTAGTAAGTAAGGTCTGTTCCCGAAATAATAAACTAAACTGATACCGAAATGTGTCTTCCCCGTGTTTCGCACCGGAATTAATAAATTAAAAATAATATTAATTATCATCTGTCCATCAATAATAGTAAATTTTAGAGTTTAATGTCATGTGACATAATTATGAAAATTACAGTTGACATTGACAGTGACTTTGACAAGTATATATACATTGTATTTGGCCTCAACAGTGGCTAGCAGTATTGCCAGAACCCTAAACAGAGGATTTCTCCCTAGTTTTAGGTATTTTTTGACAAAGTTAGGGGCAGAGGAGGGGGAAAGAATATTTGGGGGACTTTTTTAGAGGAAATTTCAAAAACACGCCAAATAAAGTTTTTTGCTATTTTATATTACGTTTCTGATTTTGGAACTAACTTGAAGTACGAACACATCGTAAGAATAGGATCCGTGTGGTTAACCTTACTAATTGTATATTCATTTAACCAAAAACCAAATATAACTTGAACCAGTCAATCCATTTTCTATTACAGATACTTTGCGTAATGCCTTTCATTTCCGAACAATCCCAACATGACCGCCACTTTAAACAATTGCGCCTTGGCCCATGCCACCATCCGCTTGGTGAGGGCATACTAGGGTATTTCTGGGGGGAAATCAAATTAGTCGAGGGGTACGTCACCGAGACTATCTGGCAACACTGGTTGCTAGTCTCCTGACTAGCAAAAAATCTATTTATTGTAAAATGTGGGTCGTCTACGGAATAATAAAGTCTAGGTATGTGCTACGTAACACCCCATTGAGTGAGGAATTAAATTATGTCACGGGAGTACAGCTGTCGGGTAAAAACATTTTGTATCCGGTACGCTTTCATTTTATAATTAATGTTAAAACAATTTCCAACATTTGTTGACAACATAGGTTGTACCTATGAAATTCGTTTTACGTTTTTGTCACTGTGAATGTATCGAATTCTATTAACAAATTTTAGTAAAACGATTCTGTATCGTTTAAATAATCAATGAATTTTACTTTTAAATACTCTTAATAGCAGCAGAACTAAATTATTTCAAGTAATAATCATTAAAACTTTGTTAAATTTAATATCCTGTTAGGCAAAATGGCGACCGAGCTTTTAAAGGTGTCACACGTTGACGAATTTCAGGCTTCAGGCCTTGGCCTGATTCAGTGAGAACCCAGTCGTTATGTCTTCAAGTTTTGGTTGTTACAAATTGAGACCATCAAGCAAAGCTGATGACGATATAGGCCTGCCAGTTTTCACCGCCCACCATGTTAGTCATCCAATAGTTTTTCAGAGCCCTCACTTCAACCCAATAGGTTCCAAAGGGTTTAAAGTTTTTACGATACTGGTCTCAAAATAAAAGTAATGTACATTATATAAGGAAACTTGAGTATTTCGGACACGTTGTTAACACCAAAAAATACGAACTCCGTCGATTAATCATAAAAGGCACAGTGGCAGGTAGAAGGAGACCAGAAGACAGACTTGACTAGAAAAACCTTATGCGGCACCCAAAATTAAACTAGCCATGATGATCACCAACTTTCGCAAGGAGATGAAGAAGATATAAGTAATGTTGCAATTAAAAAACTATAGCAACCCAAGAAACTAAAATCCGTAGGCTGTAGCCTACCCTTGAACAGATGATTAAGCGAAAACTTTGCTACTGTTTCTTCTATTGTTTCCCAGATTGCAACATCTTTGTATTTACATATTATAATCTGTTGATAGCCAGCAGTTTTTAGCAATATTTTCTTGAAAATGCACCGCGAACCGTTTTTAATATCGTTGAGTACCTCAGTTTCTGATTTCATGTATATTTTGTTGCTAGTGAATTTATATAGAGTTTATGAGTTAGATAATAAAGGATCTTATCTTATCGTTGGAATCTCTAACCCTAAAGAGGTGATATGGGTATCCATTATGCTCAGTATTTTAAAGTATCAAATAAAACTAAAAACCACCTAAACCTTGGTTGGACAAAGGCCTAACTAGAATTTATTGTTAGTCAATATACACTTTTGTCTCTGAATATTGTAAATTTTCAGGTATTTGTATGTTTGGTTTTTTAAGTGTTGCTTTATTAAAACCTAATAAATCGCATTGCAGAATTACCGTAAACTAAATTTCTGACTAGTTTATAACATAATAATCCTATTATAATAAATGGGATGTGCGTGTATATTAAACATGATTTATTACATTATAAGACGAACTCACAAATAGGCTGTAATAATAGTAACACATCATATTATCATATAACATTTTGACTAACAAAGGATTTGAACAAAATCCTTATTGAACTTGTAATTAAAACGGAAGAACGTTGAAAACAAATTATATATTGACGGCTTAAGCACTAATAAGAATCGGTCTGGACACAATAAACTCAGCTGTAAATAAAGCTGCTAGACGTGAACCATTCAATAAGACACGACAATTTCCACTAGTGTTGCTTAAGCTTAAAAAATATATTGTCTTCCTTTGTCTTTGATCAATATGTCTATGTTATTACATTACGCACTATTATACAGTGACTATCAGAAGTGTCTTCATTAATTATAACTATAAATTCACGTTTATATATTATTTGTCGTATATAAACATTATATATGTATGTATCTATTACATTATGTACATAACTCGACGTTCAATAAGTCTTATGTTGCGATATTAACGCCGTTTATTACCACAAATTAATTGCAATATTCAGCTAGATTTTAATATTATAAAGCAAATATAAGAAAAAAAGCATACTAATAAAAATAATGTAATAAATACGCGTTTATAAACATTTAAATTTGTAGTAATCACGTATACAAAAATAAATAATAAATAATTAACGTCTTAATATTTGTTTAGTATAAAAATCGATGTAAAATTAGAAACATTTACACATGTTTCTTTTTTATTGACGTTCATACGTGTACATTGTGTTACCTATATGTTTAAATGATTTTTGACTCGAATTGACATAAACTATAATATATTCTTGGGGAAGAGTCGGAGGTCGACAGCGGAGTTGGGATTCACGCGCCTCTTCTCATATTAAAATTGCTTTTGACCAAGACAAAATACTAAGATAGAAACAGAAGATACTTGTTTAAAGTATTAAGAGGTTGGAATTGAAATCATTTTAAAATTGGAGCAGCTAGAGTCAACTGTACCGCGTGACCTGAAGTCGAGTGGTGTCAGATTGGCGATGAAGCACGTTCTCCGACTGCTCTCCACAATTCTTTGTGTGTACACCATACATAGCAACATGCTTATCTAAACGACTAAGTATGCTAGCTTTATTGTGTTTTTGAATGAACATAAATTCCCAAAAAGGTTGGTAGCAGATACATTATTTGATATTTTTTAGGTATTTTGAAACAATTTTTTATCCCCGAAATTGAATGCAAGTATATGTATATATATATATATATATATATATATATATATATATATATAATTAAAAGTTTAAATTTAGGGGTAAATATATATATATATATATTAACCGTTCATTCGATTATCTTTGATGTTGGTTTCATGATTTTTTATTAAAACTATATATGTGTGAAGTCAGAAGTTGCCAAGTTACGTGCTGAGGCAGAGGTACAGTTTTATTCCATTACTCGAACCTGAACTTGCGGCAAAAATATCCCCGTATATAATATAATATACTAAGAATAATTTATCGTTGCATTAAATTTCTATTTTTTTTTTGATAATTC
Organism: Pieris brassicae; assembly: GCF_905147105.1. Lineage (NCBI taxonomy): Eukaryota > Metazoa > Arthropoda > Insecta > Lepidoptera > Pieridae > Pieris > Pieris brassicae. Next base: position 7,757,066 of record NC_059671.1, on the reverse strand, counting down.
CCCGACTGCAATGTCGTCGGAAGTATTATGTAACGTATTTGTAACTAGTATGAATACCTAGTCAAGCCGTAAGTCCTGCTACAAATGAAAATGCATTTTTTATTAATGTAATATTATTAAAATAAATATGTAATTATTAAAGTCTCAGCAAAAAAAATCCATTTGAAATACCTTTGGCTTTAATATAGGCCTTTAATTTGCTTGGCGACGATTTTTACACTTTTAATAAATAAATAACGTAATGTAATATTATTAAAATAAATATGTAGTTATTGAAGTCTCAGCTAAAAATCTATTTGTAATTGCCACTTTTGGCTTTTATACTGGCCTTTAATTTGTTTGGCGACGAATCCATGGATTTTTACACTTTTTCCAAGAGAAATTTCGCCACTGCATCTAAAGATTTTTTAAGAGACTCATTGTTGCCGTGTCGTTCAGAGGAGGCCATGTCCCCTAAAACTGACCATTATTTGAAGTCTAAAGGGTTGAGGTCAAGGCTAGATGAGCTTCTGTATTCGGCTCTCAGTCCGGGCGTTTTCAAGCCAGGCCTGGGAAGTTCGTTCGTGACCGTGCAGGTGCACATCCTGCTGGAAAGTCCACCGTATATTTTTAAAAAGTGTATTGCTGAGAGACTGAATCTTGGTACACTTAGGTCGAAGTTTCCACTCCTTTTTCACAAAAATGTAGTTTTGTGAATCCTTTATACGACACCCCACAGGATATTTCTGTGCTTTTCACCTGCGTATCGCTTTGATCGATCCACTTTCTTTAATTATAAGGATTGATTTAGGACATGTGCTATATATCGACGTTAAGCACCGAGCGTCAGGTATTGTTTTATAATACGCGACAGAGTCCTACTAACTAAAAAGATAAGGGCTAGTAAAGCTGTTATCTTTTTAGTTCTACCAGCACCCAGCCGCTGCGATTTTTCTGGTCTTCGACGGACGAAATGTTGTTGTATCTATTGATAGTACGAACGGCCGGTAACGCACTCGCGAGCCCTCTGGCATCGGCCGATACCAAGCTTTTGAAGTGTCTGAAATATGTCCGACGACTCCATACTCACTTTGTTTAAGGTAATCACTGCAATCCTAATTTCTTTAACACCCCATTCCATATTTTATTTTTATAATGAACACTAAAAATTCTGTGAAATGTCGCAAAATCGAAAGAAGTTTTAAAAATAATATACGTGTTCCAAATTCAAAATAATTAAAAACTACTTATATTATTATTGATTTGTTTCAACTTCGTTACATTAAAATAAAATACCAATCGTTATCGCTTACAAGCGATCTCTCCCAGGCAACGGTACTGTGCAACTAACTAACTAATAACTCGTAAATTGCAAGAAGTGAAAAACAAAAATAAAATAAACTACATATTTCTATTTCTATATATTACACAGAAAATTTTAGGACGGTGTCTCTTAACTGTTGTTCATCATTATTTCTTTGAAGTTTGTTTCTGTTATGTTCATACCTATAATTTGTTCAGTATCGTATCTTATTATTGGACAGTCAGTCACGGTATGTACCACCGTCTCTTCAGCTCAATTTTCGCAAGGACAGGTTGCATTTTGTTTAAATTTAAATCTGTGAAGATACGATATGAATCCATTTTAAGAAACTTAATTATATTGAACTTGCAATAGCTTCTGCATATCCAATTTACGCAAATACAGGTAAATTCGCGTTAATTGAAGAATTACTTAGCAGTCCTTTGATATAGACCATACCTAACGCTAGGGTGAGCACTTAAGTAATTAGCATTAGCCCCGTCTGTGTTTTGGTTTCGATCGAATTGAAGTCAATTCTGTGGAAGCAATATCAATTATTCAATAACTCAAGTCACAAGAAATTATTTGTGTATTATGAAGTAATGACTGTTAAACAAAAATATTCTTCAGCCTTACAAAAATCGAAAGTATACTAAAATAAGAGAATAATATACATATTGCAATAAATATGAATGAAAGTAGTATAATGTAGGCATGTGTACCGCCAGTACACAGTCACGTGATTAATCTATATACACTTTGTATGTGAAAAAATAGTGGGAGTGAGCAGTGACCTAAGATATATGTATTTTGTGAGGAAACCATAAATTCAATAAGCAACCCCCGTATCTCCACTTGTCGTAACTAAATAATGTATTCTAGCACGAGTAACCTAAAAAATATACTTATATTATATTTGAATCTGTTAAGGTGAAGGAATATTCCTTAAAGCCAAATTTTATAATGTAAATGAATTGATGAATGAAAATTGGCAAGCTTTTATCAATAAAATAAAAATAATTAAATAACAACAACTTCTCCCAATAACATAAATTTCTTAAGAGCCAAATTAAATAGTATTTAATTTGTTTTTGTGATAAACCACATTTAATTATTTACTTGGTAAAGCTTGAATATTTTCTCATATTTATAACGAAAGAAAATGACAACGCATACCGTTATGTTTTAGTGAAAACGTTGACTGAGTTATCACAAACTTTTGATATTTAATACATTCGTATTCATAGCCTCTTTACTTCTTTTTTTAGACTCTTGAAAAGTATCGGCGCTTCTTTAATAAACTATTGAATGTTACGTAATATTGCTGTTCTAGTACGTACTATTAAAGGATATTAGTAAGTTTACAAATATGACCAAATGGTCGTTTCACGACCTTTCGTCTCAATGGAGTTACTGAATTTTTATTTAATTCTAACGTGATACATCTTAATAGCTGATAACTTATAAGTTATGTCGTATATTCATTAAGAATATTATATCATCTAGTTATATTTACCGCGTAGTAACTTATTGAATGAATAATAAATTAGTTGATCACAGAAACATTAGACATCTCGCTTACATTACAAGCTCATTACTGGGTAGATGTGCTTCCCAGTGGAACACGGTACTAAATTTGATTCAAATAGATATTGCCTGGGTATCACAATCATGTTTATAGATTTGATTATGTTATGTTTGAAAGCATATAAGGATATGGGATACTACTGCATTTTATTTGTATTAAAGCAAACATATCATTGAACGGCGCCCTTTTTGTATAAATTGTCAGATTTATTTGGCTACATTGACTCTCAAGTTTATAACGAGAGCAGTTTGAATCGACCCCAATTTAAATTTTTTCGCCAGGATCCAAACCCATCTGGTTCATTCGTCATGTATTAAGCCCCTAAGGCAGCAGATTAAATATTTTTTATTTCGTAACCCTACAGCTAACAAAAATTGTATATAAAAACAAACAATGGAATGGAACACAAAAACAGGTTCAAACATTTACAAAAGGGAATAAAACCATAATAATTATTCAATTCATTTAACTGAGTAAGTGATACATATATAGTTGTGTGATGATGTAAAAATGAGAATATGTAAGTGAAGATGTGCATGTGAGGTATGCTCATGATGCAGGTGATTTTGCGCTATGAACATTCTTATCACGACTTTTAACCATATTCCACTTAAATGGTTGGCTTAAATAAGTCAAGGCTTAAATATTGGTCGTTGTATATCCGGACTACGCGATACAAAAGTTTTTATACTAACACTGTAATTATATTTCTTCATGCATGTTCTATTCAGAAGATGCTTTTCACTTGGCAAGAGTTAAAGTGGTTCTAAAAAGGGTTACTAGAGCAACTCAAAGGCTTTTCTTTTTATAAAATTTGATATCGGTAGCGAATAACAAACTTTATTATAAAATAATGATTTTTATAATTTTATTTAACATTGCCTTGCCTTTGTCAGTTTGGAGAATAGTATCTTATTTTCTATTAAAGTCGGTAATAAATTTAAATTATCGTTAAATTAAACCACTTTTATAAATAGTAAGTAGTATTTTGTACTTTGCCTTGACGTCCGAATATAAAACTCAGCTGCAGGTATTAGACCGAGCAACTCCTCTGAACATTCTTCATGGTAAATGCGGTAGAAGATGCAGAGAGACTCCAGATATCTACGCAACACCAAGGGATCAAACCGCACGGAAAGTGATTGGTCGACGATTCGAATCCTTCTTCGTTGAATACGGTCAAGTGCAAGGAGCTTGTACTGGGGAGCTCCCGCCCAGAGGTGAGAGCAATACCCCATGTGGGGCCGAATGTTCAGTTTTCAATTTATTTCCAGAAGTAAATTCTAAAGATGAGCGCATGAAGCTATTAATTTAAAATAAGTATTATTTAAGCAAATTTATTGACCACGAAATTAGTTATAAAAATTCATATTACTATCTCACATTGGAAGAATAAACTTAATTAAGTTAAAAATAAAAATCGTTCGTTTTAACACATTTTAGTCTCGTAAGACAGTGTACTTTAGAATTTATCGACGATGAAATTGTAGGAGTCCAATTTTAAAACACTTTTAACTATATCGTCTAAGTGCTTACGAAAACCGTTATTTACTTCACACTTATACCTAATATTATATGGATTACCTTACCTTCAAATTTAGTATTATAATTGGATAGTTTAGTAGTGTAGTGTAAGAAACGAATCATGGTTGGGCCAGCCATTTCATTCGGTTAAATACATTTTATTAAATATTTTATATATAACCAAAATACCTATATTGTTACAGCACTCAAATTAATTTATCTATTTTCGGTAAGTAGAAAATTGATGTATCCTTCGAAATTCTCTCATATTTTTATTACTTTTACACAAAAATTATCACATGTACAAGCAGTATACAATAGCCTAAAATTAAAATGATTTTATTACTGAGTATGATTATGTTCAAAATTGATTTACTGTTGTTGTTGTTGAAGTTGTTTCTATTGCTATAGAAATTTTCTTTCATTCACGTACTGTCTTCACATCTCGTTTTATTTATAAACGTCACTGCTATCAAAATCAGCGCAAATAACAATCAAATAAAGATATTATTTATAGGCCTGTTTATGGGAAATCGTTTATATCATTTTAGTTTGACCGTATGCCTTATGATATATCTTCATGTTTTGTTTCTGCATTTACCCAGTGGTTGAGTATCGAGCGGCGGTCATCGAACCGGCGTACACTCGAGTGAAGAAGTGCAATATATGAGCAAGTGAATGTGACTGTATTGCTTCATGCAATTTTGCGGTTGGTTGTTTTTGGTTAAGAGTTATTTTCTCAGCGGGAAGTGGTTTTGAAGGTTCATATTTTTTTAGCTTGTTATAAATTTCAGAAGCTAATCTCGTCTGCGTGAAATAAAATGTGGCCTTACGCTCTATGGTTTAATGTTTATAACTACCTCACTTTTATTTAATTATGATGACACCATAAGCTACCCTTGAATTAAAGTACTGTTGTCATACTATAGGTGGTTAACTATAACGATAAAATTACAATACCAGGACTACCTAAACACGCTTAAAGAGATTGGACATCAAGTTTCTCCTGTCATACTTTGAATTTACTTTTTTGTAATTTCATTAATTTTGTTTATATATGTTTTACTTTAAGTGCCTGTCGCATTTTCTTTTCTTTATGTATGATTGTAGCAAGTGTCGGCAAGCTTTTGTTATATCAAAATAGGTTGGCACCACCATAGTACGTTTTATATATTAGCTACTAACGGTTTAACATAATCACACATATCATACGAAAGGTATAATATAGAAAAATATTTTTCTTTTGTTTTATTTGGTATTTTTATTTTAACCGAACACCTCAACGTTATGCATTCAATTATCATTAAAACCACGTATATTTAAAGGGGACAAAATGCGTAATGCTCATGTTTGTAACGAACAGAAAATAAAATAGTTTTCATATAAACATACATATTTCTATGCTCTTTATACTCGTAATGTTTCGTTACTGACGTATTTAGGGCACATTACTTTGTGACTGCTTTTTCCACTAACAACTTAGAGGGAACTGCTTATTCTTGAATACTTAATTGTCAGATATGTGTTTACTGAGTATTTCGTAATGTTAGAAGTTGTATGAAAGACAACAAATAATAAAAACTTTTTATAACAAATTAAAAATGGCTCTTTTAATGACCTCCATAACTCAAGTATTACAGCGAATTTACTAAGGCAATGCTTGGTTCGATTTTCAGGGCAATTATATTTGTAGTGAGAAAGCTCACCTACTTGTCAGTAAAAAGGGTAATGATATCGGAATCGTAGCTACTTGTGTGTGAATGTGCATCGAGGAGTTCTCTTCTTTAGTCACATTCTTCGTGATGCTTCTTCCTCCATTGCTTGTTATGGCCTTGTTTATGGCGTGTTTGTAAAACTAAGAACTGCAAGGGCACTTAGTCAGCACAGTGAGTGAGGTATCGGCCTGAGGGTCATGTGCCTTTCTACCAGTAACCACAAGTTACTCCAGGTTATCCTTGCTATAGGACCTTTGCGTACTATGTAAAGCAAAGCAATTTGGTGCAATACATAAATGTTTTTTTTTTATAGGACAGGGGGCAAACAGGCAGGAGTCTCACCTGATATTAAATGATACTGCCGCCTATGGACATTCTCAGAGGACTCGCGAGTGCGTTGTCGGCCTTTTAAGAATTAGTGCGCCCTTTTTTTGAAGGACCCTAAGTCGAATTGGTTCGAAAATACTTGTGTGGGCAGCTAGTTCCACATAGTGGTGGTGCGCGGCAAGAACTGCCTCAAGAAACACTCAGTTGTGGAGCGAAGGACGTCGAGATGAAATATATGTCTATGCCTATGTGTGATCCGTTATGGTTTTCTTACATTAAATAGATACATCTCAATGCAAAAGTGTTTTACACTGGGTATATACTCACCTTATTATTCGTAAAAAATATATATATCGTTATAACTGAAATTTTCACCTGTCTCTTTTCATGACAGCCTAAACACAATTTGACAGTATGAGACGAAAGTTAATAGTATATTTAGACTAATTTAGATTTTATAAATGTAAAAAGGTGCGTGGAAATTATTATGAATACCTCCTTTTGAGCGTGCCATTTTAAGCCATAGAACCATGGCTTACTCCAAAACATTCGTATAAAATGTCAAATCCAATCCCGGTCTTCAACTGCGGATAGATTAAAAGGTAAACCAATTTGCTCTCGCCAAGATTGATTCGTATTTTCCATATTCGCGGCATTTTCAAATTTAATTTCTTAATTATTTAGTTTCGATTTTAAATGAGAAAGCGAAACGTTATTGTATTTATGTACCTATATTCTTTTTACTAATTTTCAAAACAAAAATTTATTTTAGTCATTTGACCGAAACACATCTATATTCTGTTCGTTTTGAGTCTTGAAAAATATATATCCCAAGTGAAATAAATATTTTCCAGATAAAGTACAGGTTACCGTACAGGCTGTGTTAACAATTGTACTCCCAAAGGTTTTATATAAAGGGTTTATATATACCATTTACATAATATACGTACATCTCATAACATCGATAAACGAACGAAAACAAAAGAAGAATGTCTAGCCTTTCATTTTACATTATTAATACTTATGTCTTATCTTTTCGAAGACCTCCTGAACACAATAATAGCAAATATCTTAAAACTAAAGATTTGTCTACGGCGTAGCATTATTGTACATATTTACAAGTGGTGTAATCTCTCATAGCTCGTAGCTTTACGAGGATTGTATCTGGCTAGAATGATTGCTGGCTTTGCGATGCCAACTGATTAATGAGACACAATAGACAAAGTTATAACAGAAAAAATAAGGTGTGTTTAATTATAAAGAAAGACTTACGATACACATAGATTTTGTATCTTGGCAAGACGTTTTACTACGTTTTGTTTTCTACCATTGCGTTTGCTTTCTACCACTATGTTAATAATAGTGTCAAAAATAATTTTAACCAAGCTAAAGCTTTATTAAGGCTCTATCCCAGCACGAATTGCTGTGTCAGCGTTTCGTGGTGGACTGCGGTGTAATGGAGAGCTGGAGCTCTGAAGCGTGCCGGCCAATAATAACAATTAGTTATATCAAACATTAAATTAACATAACTTTACAATTTTTTTCTGAAATGAATTACTTCGCTTGCCATAAAATATATCGTGTAAATTTAAAAAATTATTCTCTATAAATTTTCGTCATAAAATGAATTTGAAAGTGTCAAAATGTTTTCTATCGGGCGAAGAAAATGGATACTACTCAGCTCCACCATATATTTTTTTCCATTGACCCTACTTCAAAACGACAAGAAAGAATTGAAAGAAACAATGTACTTTTTTGGAGTTTAGCGACCGGATAGGTCCTTAAACATTGCCCCAAAAGATAACATTTTTTATTGTTTAATCTGTCAAACAATAATCATGATTGTTGAAATCACGAGGTCCATCAGGATAGTTTTCATATTAAAATTGTGATGTTAAAACCCGTTATAATCTAGTAAATCGTGTATATTATATATAAAATTTTATATATTCCAATGCATTTTTGAAATATCGTACCATACAACTTCTTCCATAGCCCTCGCTCAGTGGACATCGACAAATTACGTCCAATTTTATCTGAGGAAATACTTGTTATTATTTTACTTATCTTTTGTGACTTTTTTTATTTTCCTGATATAACAATAATAGGTTTTGTTATTGCATTTTTTACCTTCTAATATATTAATTTAAGTTTCACTGTAATAAAAAAATTATAACTTTAATATGACCTACAAAGATAATGATCATTAAAAATTAACCTACGTAGATAACAATAATAAAAAAACTAAAATAAATTTAAATAGTTTGGTCCCTATGTGTATGTTTAACTAAGCGTTCCTCGTATAAATAATATTATCGTATATAACCAAAGTAATTTAATTATCTATAATATATAACAAAACCAGTTTGTCAAATATAAATTCATGTTTTATGGCCCTTCGAACGCCATTTTTAATCTATGGTTATTAGAAATACAACAACGAACAACTAATAATAAAATTTTATACTAATTTTGTTATATACAATCCTTTGAGATATATTTTGACCGCGTACAATTTAAAAAGGTCTTTAAGGTATCCTTTTCATATCCATCACTCACACGAAATGTGAAAAGGTTCCTACAAAAATAAAGATACCTCTGACGAAACTAAGCGATAACTTTATAAATTACTTCGCATATCAAACCGTCAATATACTAGGTTAGATTTTCTAAATATTGTAAAATTATTAAATACATATGAATTATTTAGTTTTACAGTAATTATCATTGTTGGGTTAAGATATCCCATCAAATATTAATTGACATAGTATCTTGTGATTATATAGTATGTATACCTGGAAGTTTTCATTGAACATATTGTTAACGTAAACCATATTAATAGGAAATAACAAGAGAGAGAAAAGAGCTGCCGGTAACCGCACTGGCTCTTTACTGTTAATATTTTAAGAATCAGTCAGTCTCCTTTCTCCACCATCAAATATCTCTTTTTGATATTCATAAAAAATAAAGATTAAATTATTTTTAATTGTAAAACTCCGCCAATCTTATTTATTGACAAGATTTTGGTTTCAAATCTGCATGTAAGGAACTGCAACCATAAAGCCACGCTTCACTTGACACATTCAAACAAAATGTCATAATAATAAACGAATCCTTAATCAGCGGGAAAAATAGAAAATTCCTAAAAGTATCTTAAATATACTGTTTATTAACGAAGGATATAAAACACGTAATAAATACTCAAAGTGCCCATCGATAACCTAAAACCGTGGTTAGGTAAATGCACTGTTATTGGGACAATGGAACCATTCGTATGAAGCAATAATGGTCTCAAACGTTATTTATAGTATGTGCTAGATTGTAACAGGTTTTCTAATGGAACACACAATTATATCATTATCGTATATATCGTATTTAATAACTTTAAAGGGACATTAAATATCGTTACCAAATTAAAAACGATATACGTAATATAATTAAGATTTCATAAAAAAAAAAATAATTTATTATCATTCTAAATTTTTTTAAGATCTTTCGTCAATTATTGACGTCAATAATTTATAAAAAAATAACAACTTGTCAACGAGAAATGCAACGCGGTGTACTAAATTTAAAAGTGTGTGTAGTGTAAGCGTGCTACTTTCATCCTTGAGGTCATAAGTTCGATCCCCAAGTTATGCTATGGATTTCCTATCTATGTGTGCATTTAATATTCGCTCGAAAGATGAAGGAAGGAAAACATCGTTAGGAAAAACTCATCGGTCTACCTTAGACCCAAAAAGTCGACGGCGTGCGTCATTTACAGAAGGCTGATCACCTGCTTGCCTATTCGATTAACAAATGATCATGAAACAGATACAGAAATCTAAGGCTCAGACCTGAAAAGGTTGTAGCGCCATTGATTTATTTATTTTAAAGGACAAAAGAATATAAGAAGTAGAGAAATAAGACAAAATTATTGATTAATACCGGTTGCATGAACAATGATAGGTAAACCAACAAGATAACAAGGTGGAAAGGCCTACCAGGGATAGGAAAGAGAGGTTGACGATGGCCCTAACTGGACTGACGAGGTTACATAAGTTGGTGGGAAAGATAGGCAGCAAATGCTTTAGAGAGATGCCTGTTAGTAAAGGACTCCTTACTTTTTAGAAGGTCCCTAAAAAAAAATTGTATTAAAGTAGGTACCTTTTGTAAATAGTACTGTTACAAGGAATAAATGATTCATGCTTTAAATATAACATAATAGTATTATTTATTAAATCAAATATAACATATTTATGCTCGATTTACATTATTTTCTAAGTCAGATGTTGTAACGTTAGATAACGAGAAAATGGTCAAGTAAATACTGCAAAAAAAAACACGTCTAAAACCCTTAGACTTTTTATCTTAGCAAAATAAGTAGTTGTACGTTTTTGATATTCTTCAATAATTCCACAATTGAGGTTTTACTATTATAATGTAACCCAAAAATGTGAAAAATAATATAAATCAGTGGCGCTACAACCTTTTTAGATCTGAGCCTCAGATTTCTGTATCTGTTTCATGATTACTCGTTAATCTATAGCCAAGTAAGTGATCAGCGTCCTTTGTCTGATGCAGGCCGCCGATTTTTTGGGTCTGGCAAGCCCGTCTCCTCGCTTCGTTTTCCTTTACCGTTTAAGCGAATATTAAATGTGCAGATAGATAGAAAGTAGGTGAATAGCCGGGGATCGAACCTACGACCTCAGGGGTGAGAGCAGCACGCTGAAGCCTCTAGGTCAACACTGCTTTAATTGAAAAATGTATCTACACTAAAACCAACTAAAATTAATTATGAATAAAATTATTACACTTAGGTATTCATTTGCTATTCACTAGCAGCTCATTAAAAATCTTTTTTATTGCCTACTAATTTTAACCTAGTTTAGCTGATGAGATAGAAGCTATCAGATTGTTTTTATATACAGACCTTTTAACATATTTTACAATTTGAATAAATATACAAATATTCTGATTTAAAAAGATTTTAATAATTGATGTGTACCACAAAGAACGGTTCGGTAGCTGTCAATACACAATTTTATATTAAAATTAGCGGACTCGACACACGTTGTCCTGTCTTAATTATAAATATTGATTTCGAATTGGTATAATTAACTAAAAAATAATTCAGAAACAAAATATAATGCTTAATGTATTGTCTGGATTACTTTCATAATTATTATATATATTTTCATTAATTTCATACCTTCTGACAATAACAAACACAACAAGAATTAGCGAAATCGGTCCAGCCGTTCACGCGTGACGCTGTGACCAAGGGAAATAGGGATTCATTTATATATATATATATATATATATATATATCGTATTTAATACTTATTCCGCGATTCGATAAGACGTTATCAAGAAAGGCACATACTATGGCTAGACTGATAATGATACCTAGCTTTACAGTAGTCACAAAACACTCACTACAAAATTATAAGATTGAGGACGTAACTACTAACAACTATAATTGGTAGAATGGTTAAAATGTTAAATGTGACGATCGACCGAGGTATATTTTAGATCACCCCCATCAAAATTTATGAAACTAAAATTATGTATTTCGAACATGATGCATAATGTTATTCCCAATAATAAAGAACTATTATGTATGAATACAAGTTAGGATAAGTGTATAAGAGGTAGCTTAAACAAGCTTTATTAATGCTTCAAAACGACGACCCCATTTCACCTAGAAGCGTTTATTTATATAAAGGGTTTTTCCTTAAGCGCTTCCTATCTTATAATTTAAATGTAGCCAATTTATGTGAGATATCACCAAAATAATCATTTATATGAAATACCTATTGTATCGAATAAAGCATCGTTCAAATGTTCACCTCCTGAGGCAGTTGGCATATTTTGGCACATATGAAAAACAATTTACGACTCCGGCTCATTAATCATCTTCGATTTGACTGTTATAATAAGACATTATAACTCGCATATCTTCTCTAAAACTGGGTTATGGGCGCTCTAAAGACTACTCAAAATGTTTTATTTTTATTTGTCTATAATTGCACTAATTACTGTGATAAATCTTAATTGTCCTAGTAAAGTACAACAATCTATTCTAACGTAAAGAATAATAGATTAACAAGTGTACAATAAAAGTTTGTCATCACAAAAAAACGATTTAACCACCGCAATTAAAAATTTAATCGGCAACCCAAAGTTTTCTTAACGACGAAGGATGGAAACTTCAATTAATATTTTAAAGATTGAAATAAAAGAAAGGTAAAACCGCTTTGTTATGTCTATAAAGTTTCAGGTTTTTTATTAAACTGTGAACTGGGATAAAAATGATTGAAATAAGACAATTAAACACAAACTTAAAGTCTACACACCAAACCAAACAAGATACGTCATAAGCCTAACTTAATTCTAGATTCAACAGTTGTAAACCGATTTTTTCTAACGATTTTGTAAGGTGAGGTTATAATTAGAATATTAACCTAAGATACGGGAGTCATACTTGGCGCTACATCTTTACCGTCACATTTATTTTGACTACCCGATATCACAAAAAAATGCTGACTTAAACTATTAAATATTAAGATTTACTCGACATTTAATCATCCTGATAAACATTGTATTAATTGTATTTATATTCTATCTCTATCTAACTCTTTAGTTTATTATCTGTCAGTATCTGTGTACTGTGATGTAGCCCTTCAAGCACCAAGGCTAAACCCCTCAGTTGTTATATGGAGTTTTCTGTACTTTTAGTCTATATATGTCGCAGCCAACTAGCTTAATTAGCGGTTAAATTAACAGCCTAGCCTTTTAACTAAACGGCGTCGTTTAACTAACGGCCTGAAAGATATTCAGCCGTAGCCTTTGTTACACATTTAATAAACTGGATGGCTAATGCTTAGGCCATTTGTACGATGTTTGTAAACAGTCATTATTTGGCTTAAATAAAAAAGATGAAACATGATATTAAAAAATATTTCTTTTAAATTTAATTTAATTGCTTAAGTCAAATTCACATTATTATTTTTACTACACTCTTCAATTGTACTTGTTGTTTTTCATAAAACTTTGGAAAACACCATCAAAATTGTGGTTTTCCGACGCCATATTGACAGTTAGAAGAGTTTCGTTTCGAGTTTGAGAGTGGCAGAAAGTGGAATTAAATTTTAATTAACAGTCAACAGGCTTACTTGCCTAGCCATGATGAAACGTCATCGATCCAAGTCATTTGCCTAGCTGTTTTATCAAATGGCTCAATATCATTCAGGCCGTTAGTTAAACGGCTAGGCTGTTAATTGAACGGCTAATTAAGGTAGTTGGCTGCGACATTTATAGTAACCATTAAAAAAAAAAAATATATAAAAAGAATAAAAGATATTAGAACCACGAAGAAATCCTAAGCCTAAGCCTAAAAGAAATCAATCATTTACCAGGTCGCAAACGTAATTTATTGGTCCTATCAATTGTACTACGTGCATATGAAATATAACGAGTTGATTTGTAACATATGATACTGTAGCAACTAAAACACCATTAGCACATCGGCTGTTTTCCAACTGAGTGGATATCTCGCGTTACGTGTCAACGAACTGCCGAAATACGTGACAGCGGATAACAACCTTTATTTGATTTTAAGGACACTGCCGGTATAAAAATATGCCGTAGGAATATTTATGTTCAATACATTAAGGGAATAACAACACGGCCACACATAATATTAATTATACATTATGATTCATTTTAAAAACAATTAAAACATTAATAAAATGAAAAATAAAATTCATTATATTGATTTCATAATTATATTTAATTTATATGTGTATTTTCATTAAAAACATAAAATAAATACTCGTTTAATAAAAAAAGTTAATTCAATTGAAATCCTTTAAAGTAAAACAATTTTTAAAGTACTTAATACTGACATTGACATGTCTGGCGTCTACGTTGGTTATCTCCGATAAGGAAGTCGTCAATTTTCTTTTTATTTGGATGGCTTAAAAAGTATATTTAACGAAATTGGGCTCGGCGGTAAGAACATATTATTTTGTAACAAATACTTTCTTCTAAACTCAGTTAAATGTGAATTTTAAGTTATCCAAAACCTTAGCAGTTATCTTCATAATTAAATACTAGTCTTGAAATGCTCAAAACCTCTTTTTCGTCGAAGGCATTTTCGTAAATCGTAATCGAAAAAGCCGTTCGAAAAACATTAAATTTTTAAAATCTAAATTCGATGCCCGTACAGTTCATGCTGTCACGTACATTCTTCTTATTTGTGCAAACAAACCAATTTGTGGGAGACACTTAAATTTCACAGTGGCAGGGATTTGCACAGTATTCTATTACAGAGTTCGAATTTCAAAGGCGCGTGAAAGTCTGAAGAATTCGCCAGGGGCGGAATAAAGCTCTTGCAGCCCAAAACCACAAAAAATATTTGCCTTTTTACTGCTTACTTAACATTTTTAATACAATACCACATGTAGTTTAATTTTTTTTATTGTATTGACACTAAACTCGTTTGATTAATTAGATATTATATAAAATACATAATCTGTTGATTATTTAAAAACCGTTTAGCAAAAAATCCAGGCATTTTTATACCAGGCTTCGTCTTTACCAATACCAAATAAACCAACTTTTATTTTGACCAACCTAGTTTTACTGTCAAAAATTCTTTGTCATTGGCCATTACAAAACGTATGCTTTACCGTGTATTCAGTATCGGAAAACTTATGCACAGCTTGCATCCCTTTAATCATTTTCTTTTTCATTGGAGGCCCCAAAGTACGATAACAATATAGATTTAGAGCCCCAGATTAGGATAAAGATGCGATGTTTCTGTTGTGCAGTTATTCCACAAGATTAAGCTAATATAAGCGCCGTTATTTGTCTCCACGGTGTGAGTCTGATTATTTTGCTTGTTTAATATTTATGAGATGGGTACGTTGCTTTTAGACGATATTCAATATTTAGACATATTCTTAAAGGGGGTGTTACTCACTATCATTAAACCAAACAAGGTTTATCAAAATATTATATTTATTATGATATATATTGAAGGATAACAGGCGGCCTTCTTGCTAACAAGCAGCTCTATTAAAAATATATAAAAAGAACATGGATAATGAAGTAAGAAACTAAGGAACACCTGCCGCAGTTACCAAACTTTGAAAATTTTGTTTTAATTTTCAATTATTATTACTATGTAGGTTAAGAAAATTGTTAATACTGTACACTTGTTTAATTAAAAATATATTGTATAATACTCATTATGAAATGAAATCGAAGAACGTTAATAAATTTCTATGTAACACAGAAATAAACATTAAAAGTGAAAACAACATAATTTCGTAGAGACGTTAAGTTTCTTTAAAATCGCTTAATTATATATAATCTTGGCCTAGTGACTTCAGCGTGCGACTCTCCCCTCCTGAGTTCGTAGGTTCGATCCCCGGCTATGCACCAATTGACTTTCTTTCTACGTACGTATTTAACATTCGCTCGAAGGAAAACATCGTGAGGAAACCGCCTTGCCTTGGAACCAAAAAGTCGACGGCGTGCGTCAGGCACAGAAGGCTTATCACCTACTTGCCTATTAGATTAACAAATGATCATGATAGAGTTACAGAAATCTGAGGCCTAGACCTAAAAAGGTGGTGGCGCCATTGATTTATTTATATACAAACTAACTATTTCAAATCGCTATGGAGTTTTAAAGTGACAAGGATAAATGAACATAAAATATAATCGAAATAATAAAAGAGGCAGTTGGGACTTATAATACGTTTATAAAAAGGCAGGTGCCAAATATTTTCTTACCTAATTCTATAATAATTATAAAGTTTAGTGAGCAATTTGATCGGTGACGTTATCTCAAACCACAGTTTGTGATCACTTTGACAACTATTGCTACCTTGCCGCTTCCCAGCGGAGCAAATTGATGCAGAGATTCCATTACATCAAACTTACATTCGGAAAATTAATTTAATCTTATAATATCAAAGAGTTGTTTATTAATAATTTGGTGAATGTGATGTTAAAGTTTGTTTAATCTGTGTCTTTGAATTACTAGAACTAGATTATATCACTTTCTTAACGTACATTTATAATTACTTTATTAGTTAAGTTTATATTCTCATAATTACTAGTCAAAAAATCAGTGTCGCTAACTTTTTAGGGTTGGGCTTCAGATTTCTGTATCTGTTTCATGATCATTTGTCATCCACCAGGCAAGAACGATCAGCCTCCTGTGCCTTACACACGTCCACTTTTTGGTTCTAAGGCAAGCCGGTTTCCTCAAGATGTCTTCCTTTACCGTTCGAGCAAATGTTAAATGCGCACATAGAAAGAAAAACAGTTGGTGCACAGCCGGGTATCGAACCTACAACCTCAGGGATTAGAGTCGTAGGTTCAAGCCTGAAGTTATGAAGCCTCTAGGCCAACACTGCTATATATTTATTAATATTATTTATAAAATCTTATTTTATTTTTTACTAATTGAATTCGTCGCAAAAAGCAATCATTTTATCAATAAAGCTATTTACTAAACGGCCCCTGCTAAAGAGGATGATTCCCACGTTAAAAGAACCGCCTCAAATTTATACAAACAAAATACTTGTCTGAAATAAAAGCTTATCTATTAATAGAAACAAAAGCCAATACGTCCAAACCAAGGTCACTGACACCGTATCTTTTATCTTTATTTTTATTACGACAATCCTCCTAATGTGCCTACAGTACGCTCTAGGCTGTTGACAGAACTGTTCATTTATTTAACTTAATTACGGAGCATGGATTATACCAACTTTATACTACGTGAAATGAACAAAAAATAAAATCAAGAATAGGTGAAGAAGTCTGCAATCGAAGCATACTTACTAACGAAGGTGAAATTATAAAAATGAGAATAGAATTCACCCGAGATAGTTCTAAAAACATTTCTTATTGTTATGTAAAGTGAAATAAACAATAACAATAGCATTCTATTGTTATTTATATATAAATATTAATAAGCTCTGCGCCTGCATTTAACATACTCGTATGACGTATCAGTCGTTAGAAAACCGGCATGTCTTAAGTCCAAAAAGTATGAGGTAATAAATAATATTGTCATTAATAAAAAATTCCTTTATAAGTCTTACATTTGTAATGATTTTAAAGGGACGTCGACCCGCTCTGTGAATGAGTGCGTTAAAATTGAGCTTCATTCGTTCTATAATGGAAACAGGTGTTTCCCTTTGTGCTTTCGTTATTCCTTCAACTTCTCTAATTGAGTTAACAACTTGAGTACTTTTAAGGACCGAAAATCTTCAATTGATCGCTTAAAACAATATTTAATAATATACATAAATGGAAATCAATACATTAATGACAATTTCTCCCTCTTTATTGAGACCGTATTAAAGACTAATTTAAGAACAGAGCGCTGATACGCTGTTCTTGATGCTTCTCAATTACGCCCCTTTATTACAAAAACTAAGCTACAACATTATTTAGGGAAGCATTCTCTATTTTCATCATCATCATCATTATTTTAGCTTAAAAAGTGTTTTAACTAATATACAACAGATAAACGTTAATCCTCATAAACGTTGTGTAATACAAAAGTTATTTACGATTAAAAACAGTGGCGGAGAGTTTATTGTCAGTTCTTCTCTTATGTTCTACGCCCTTAATTTGAAAGGAAGGATTTGCAGGAAATGTAAAATTAGAGGCATTTAATGTTTATTTCTTTTTTTTGACGTTCATAAGTGCCCATTGTGTTACCCATATGAATAAATGATTTTTGACTTGACTAAAAAGAGTAGGAACTTTTAGTTTAAAAAAGTAAATATAATAGTCACTTGAAAGTCACATACTCAAGAACAAGTTGAAATTCACGCTTCCTTTGAAACGCCAATATCCAAATCCTGATGTTAACCGATACCGTCGCCCATGGACACTCAATGCCAAAGGGCTCGCGAGTGCGTTGTCGGCCTTACAAGTATTGGTACGCTCTTTTCTTGAAGGACCCTAACTCGAATTAGTTCGGAAATACTTTAGGGGATAGCGGTTGTGCGCGGAAAAAATTGCCTTAAAAAGTCGTGGAGCGGCGGACGTCGAGGTGATAGGGGAATCACATTCAGGTATGAATGGTAAAAAGCGAAGCATCCCCTGGAGTGTCTTAATGCGGGCGGGATACATCCGAGTAGTGTTTGGTAGGTATTGCTGACCCGAAGTAGTAGGGGATAGTGTGAATCGAATCCTACATATCCTAGTGGCTTTTGAGTTACGGGAAATACGGAAATAGCATTTCCTATTCGTTGATTATATTAATGTGTATGCCTTAAAAAAATTTAAGAAAATATGATATAACAAATTTAACACACATACACATCAATTATATTAGAACATAAGTAAACTATCAAAGGAAAAAATTAAAAACAACTAAAAATTATAAATTAAAAAAATTAAATTGACTTATTAAAAAAGTTGGTTTAAATGATCCGTTTTATAAGCAATAACAACAAATATAAGCTTCTAAACTTAGAAATAATCCAGATTCTGACGACAACTTTGCCCATCTTGTGTTATTTATTTTCCCTAGAAAAAGTTTATCTATACCATTGGAACTAATGAAATTGTAAGTTTATGTTTTTATCTTCAACTAATTTAAGATTGTTGAACGTTACCCAAAGATTTGAGAAACATAAGCAGATACATTTTTAAATGGTTATTTTTCATGTAGATTGCAATGCGCTTGACGAACTCGAAGTAGTTTTGTTCTTGATCTCAGGTCACGTCGCATTGAGCCACAGAGGCGATTAGAACGACTTATATGTCAATATAGTTTGTTCAATTCGATTCCCAGCGAAACAATAGATAGGGTTGATAAGCATTAAAAGATAGACATTTTCGCTTTGCCAAAAATATCAATAAAAACGACGCAAAAATGTCCGGCATATTCGCCATTTTGCCAACGGACTTGTCGATTATTAAACAGCTTAAAATAGTTACCTATTTGAAATTTAACATTTTCTTTTAAAATATTTCACACCAATTACAGACGAAAACTTTCTACAACTTTAACAGGGTTTAAATAGAACGTCAGCGTTTAAATTTAAATTGACAGTTAGTCTACGAATTTAAATAAAGAACGTATTTTAAAGCTTTTAAATTAACAAAACGAAATCTTTTGTGATTTTATATTTTAATTTAAGTAAATAAAACTACAACTCACGGACAAAGATGTTAGACATAAGCGTCGCCGGAAGGCAGAACACGATCACCAATATGTCAGCCACAGCTAGGTTCACAATGAAGAAATTGGTTACAGTTCTCATACGGGGCGAGCGGTACACCACAGCAATAACGAAGAAATTACCCACAAGTCCCACAAGAAAAACCAGCAAATAAGCCACACAGTAGACCGCTGTCATTGCACTATTATGTCTATAGATAAACTCGTCCTCAACCACACCAAAATCCGACCTGTTCATAGTTATATTCATTTTATCATGACTGAATGGACTATCCATATGAGTCGACAGGGGCTCCATATCAGGCAACATAGCATTCTCAGGAACAAACCTCGTATTTATCACCTCCATTATGGAGTTCGACAAAGCGTCCACAACGTGGTTCCTGGAATGGTCGCGCGAATGATTCTTGTGGCGAAAGTGCCGCTCTGGATGCTGCGTTGAAAAGTTATAAAAGTCCACCAACTCCGAAAAGTCCGTCGGTACTCGTAACGGAGCCATTTTACACACTTATTAAGTCACAAAATTTAAGTAGAAAGTTAGTGAATTAAAGGTCATAGTTAAAATTATAACGTATAAAAAGTATTAAAAGTTCCGATGGCGAGAGCGCTTTATCGGGTCCGTAGCAGTCGCTCGTACCTCGTAGCGGTCTCGCGCCGTCTGATACAGACAAGCTACGGTATAGGCCCGAGCTTCCGACGCATGTGCATTTCAGGGCCTATAGACATATTTAGTTAGTGCTTATAAAATAAGTCTTACCTTGATTACAATAAGGGTTATAATTGTAAACATCACTGTTTGTTAAACTTGCAGAAGAATTGGGAAGGCCGAATGGCAGGCATCCCTGGAAATTGTTAAAATTTTATACATTTAGATTTAATAGACAATGTATTGAATTTTATTTCATTTTACATTTTTGTATTAAAACCCTGATACAAAAGAGAATATATTTGATGAATTGTTGTTTTAATAAAAACATAATAATCGCTTGCAATACCATAACTTAGTTGTGTAAAGCTTTAATCTTGTGTACAATAAAACAAAACATCATAAAATCTGCGCCATAAATCTGTATCCTTCGAGTATTTCATCATCTTAACAACGTTTATGATTGTTTCACACTTAACTAGTCTGTCTATAATTCGCGAGAATTATTGAAATTGTTTCCAAAAATAACAAGACAAATCACCGCCCACGTAGAAGCTGATTTAATGAAATTCCTCTGAAAATCAAAGAACACTGAATTCCCAACATATTAAATGTGGTGACCGTAGAGAGCTATACATTTTATTAAACATAATTTTTAGTACTTTATTATTTGGTAGTTTAGTTGAATGTTTAAAATATCTTTACATTTATTAAAAGCGGTTATACGTCTATTTTTTTAATATTGAAAAACAAATAGCTGTAGAAGCATCTGGGCAGATTATAAAAATATAGTTTTTCATTAAAGTAAGTACTATTGACAAACAACGCTTTGACCAATTTTATTAAAATCCATACTTGTTATTACGCCGCGAAACGAATTTTACATTATAAGAAAATATGTAATCATTTTACAATGCGGTATGCGGTTGTTATATCATAAACATATGAACAGGCCAAAAATTTAATTTTCCAGTATAAAAAATAAATAAAATAAAAATAATTCAATAGCGCTACAACCTTTTAGAGCTGTACCTCAGATTTCTGTATCTGTATAATGATCATTATTTAATCGTGTAATCGTAGTGCAAAAATACATGTTATACACATTTATTAAGACAAAACTAAACAGAAAAAAACAAACTAAACTAAAAAGATGATACATTAAAAATAGAAAGTAAAAAAAAGACACAAAAATCACGATCATGTAAGATTTAGTAATGAGAAACCTATAAAACCATTAACTGAACAACGGTAACACGTAAAACAGAAATAAGTGCATGTACTTACATAATAATTAAAGGGTATTAATACACATATACTCTATATTTATAAAACTGCAATGTTTATAAAGAAAACTTAATAATTGGAATGTTAATAAAATGTTTTTATTTATTTTTTATGGACCAGTGTTGGCCTAGAGGATTCAGCGTGGGCCTCTCATCCTATGTGCTGTTTCTTTCTATGTACGCATTTAACATTCGCTCGAACGGTGAAGGAAAATAGCATGAGGAAACCGGCTTGCCTTAGACCCAAAAAGTCGACGGCGTGCGTCAGGCACAGAAGGCTGATCACCTACTTGCCTATTAGATTAACAAAAGATTATGAAACAGATACAGAAATCCGAGGCCCAGACCTAAAAAGGTGGTAGCGCCATTGATTTATTTTATTTATTGTGAAAACCTACATCACGAATTAAATTGTAAACGGCAATTAGACTAATGAAATACTTAAACTTTGTTAAAAACTTAGTTATAGTTTGTCTATAGATATAAACAATGCACTATCTTAATTTATAGCATCCTTGATTTGAGCACGAAGGATACGTTGCATATTGGACCACCAATCACTACCTTGCAGGGCAAAGGGTTTAGATTAAGAGCCACTTCAAAGAGTTTTATATTAAGAGTACATTATGGCAGATTGTTTTAAATATTCTTAGTAATTTATATACATTACACATGATGTATTACTAGATAAGATAGTTATTTTGCTTTATTTAACTTTTTCCTGTGAGACTTTTCTTTAATTGTAATTTTTACCTGCCTCGGAAGTGGGTTCTTATAACAAAAGAATATCCTAGTGTGGGAATCAGTTTATTAGTTGAGCACGCGACCCTTGAGTTGACTCAAGAGTCGCCAAGTCGTAACCAAGGTTAAGCATGCGATCCTCATAGCCGTGATCATCAATTCGAACCGATACTATATCGATTTTTTCTATGTACGCAATAAGAATGACCTATTTGTTTCACTGTTTTCTATTTTTACAGAACTTTAATTATTGATTCGATAAAATAGATAGAAATGTACTTATAAATAATATTCTGAATCTTTTGAGACTTCTGAACTCAAAATTTTTAAAAAAGTAAAGAAAAATGCTAAACCAAGCAAGGAAGAAAAACCAATAACCAATAAAACCACTAGATTAAAATCATAAATCAATTTAGATAAGCAGATACGAGAATTGCTAATTTTCATTTCTATATTAATTTATCAAGAAATTAAATTCCAAATACACAACTGCGTAACTTCAATAAGCTTCCTGTCTGTATAATAAAGTTATTTTAAACGACAAACATCTCCATAATAAAAACGTAATTGCCAATAATGACGTAGTTGACCGTTTCATTAAAATTCCAAAGTGAAATGACAGTCCTTAGTCAATTATATCAGCAACTTCCAGACTAAAGGAAGCGATCAGCGCTGCGGCCTCAATCTGGTGCGACCTCGTAATCTACTTGCTACTTTATTAGCGACATATTTCCCAATCAACCCTATTGACATACTGCCTTGTCAAGCCTGACTATTCTCGCTCGTTATTTCTAGGTATACGAAATATTGCTTACAAACGAAATTGCCGTTATTAGAAATTCTGTTAAATTAACTAATAATGTTTTTAATTTACGTAGGTTACCGCTTAATACCCTTACCTAATATTCAGTTTATCACAGCCCACAGAGCAGAGGAATTGATGATTCGTGGGTGTTTGAATTTCAATTCACATGGTTTTTGTAGGTAATATTAAAAAGTCATGCATTAATTTACTGATGCTTTACACCTTCTGTAAATAATACAAAGTTATATAAATACTTTGCAACTAATATGAACATTTTCTTTTTATATAACAGGGAGCAAACGAGCAGGAGGCTAGCCTGATGCTAAGTGATATCTCCGCCCATGGACACTCACATTGCCAAAAAGCTCGCAAGTGCTTTTCCAGCCCTTTTTAGAATTAGTACGCTCTTTTCGTTCAGTAGGTTGCTGTATAGGAAATACATCAGCTGGTTCCTCATAGTGGTGGTGCTCGGCAAAACACTCAATTGTGGAACGACGGACGTCGAGTTGAAAGCGTTGTTGCCTCATCTGATGATGAAACTCAGCCGCAGGAATGAATCTCAACAAATCCTCTGGACAATCTCCATGGTAAAAGCGGCAGAAGATGCACAGAGACCATATGAGACACATCCATGCGCAACGCCAAGGGCTAAACATTGAAATGTTCAGCTTTATTTATTAACAAAATAACTGTTTTTTTATGTTATAAAGTCAAAAAAAAACACAAATTTGTATTCTCTATAATACACTTTAATATTCTTAAACAACAATGTTAACATGATTACATAAAACATAAAATTGTATATCACAATCAAATCGGTGGTACGTCTAGCGCTCGTAAACTTGGTTCACCCATTGAAACGGACCCGTAAAAACTTGAATATTTAATTTATTTAGCTGATAATGAAGGAATATTTCCAACGAAACGTTTTATGGCGAAAATAAAAATATAATGTTGTTGATATTAAATACTCCACGTACCTGCATCTAGCACGTATTGTTATACGTTACGATATTTGCCATGAAACAGAGGTGGTTGTTGTAGAGGTGGTTCAAGTGCACAGGCGCTAATTAAATATTTAAGTTGGCGCCTCGTAGATATTTCCGGTGACCCCAGAGCTGGTGGTTTCCTAGCTCAACGAATAAGTATCGCAATACAGCGATAAAATGCTGCCAGTGTTAAGGGTACACTGCCACAGGGACCAATTTTCTATTTATTCATTTTTAATTATAAATAATTATATATATTAGAATATTGTAAAACCTGTATATTTATGTGTTGGAAATAAATCGATTTTCTATTGTTTTCTCAATATAGTATACCAAATTAATATACACAATTTTCTGTTTGTACCACTACAAATAAAATAGATACAACATGAATGGTCTAAAAATAACGTATAGTAAATTGGTAGGGTAAATTTCTCGTGAAAGGGAAGCTCTAACCAAATGTATTCAGACAGCAATACCCTTTAAAAGATAAACTCTCAACTTGATAAGATTGAATAGATTTAATACTGAGCGGGGTAGGTATTTGTTCGTAAATTCAGTTTTAATTAATTATAGGTTAAAGTTCTGTTTCCGTGTTTAATTTAATTTCGAGTAATATGTTTTAGGATGGATTTTTGGGACGCTTGCAATAAGTGTATTTTTATAAAACAAAGGAACATGAGGCTCATGATGTTTAATGAGGTTTGTGCGTTACTGGACTTTATAAATTTTATGTTGTACTGTGTAAAATCCAATTCTTAGTAGTATACGTATATAAGTCCAAGGATATTGTCTATATGGAGATTCATATGTAAAACAACTGTAAAATAAAATGCGTGGTACTTGAAAGCGATTTAACAAAAGAAGAAGATTTATACTGATATTTGAATTCGATATTCTAAATCTAATAATTTTTCAAACAATCATAAGTTCATTAGTAACAGTGTTGTCTTCAAAATTACTTTAAAATATTAATGAGAGATCTATACTAATCATAAATTAATTATCAAACTGAAATAGAAATTTGCTGTACCATTATTTAATAAAATACGACCACAGCCAGCATAGAACTCTCTCACACTCTGATTGAGCCTAGAAGACGTTTGGTCATTAGTATTCTTACTGGAAGCACTTCAGTGGGGGCACTGACCGTACCTGAAGATTACAGGTCGAGCATAGTTATTCCTATGATACAGTACGAGCTAAAACTATATTATATTATAGATAAAAAACATGAACCTGTGGTGGCTGAACATAGTTTATCAATTCTAATAGCTTGTGTTCCCTTGGACCCAACGGCATGCGTCTACTTGTCTATGTAATAAAAAATTATATATTATTTTAGTACTATCTACCAGGCGCCAACTTAAATCTGTAATTAGCGCCTGTGTAATTGTACCCTACGGTGTAGTCTCTACTCAAAGAGAACAAAATCGACTATGGAAGAAAGACTTATATTCGATTCTTTTATTTACAAAACAAGTAGAAACAAAACAACATATCGTCTTGATCCTCTCGGATCCACCTGCAGCTGGCTTTGGTAAACGGAAATCGAGGTAGAATACGACTTTCCACCTGTATCGGCTCGACGTCCGGCATTCCACACACGCGTTATTTAGGTGTCCACACAGTGTTTGCCGCGCACCAACGCTATGTGATGAACCACCTACCCTCTTAAGTATTTCCAAACCAATTCAACTTAGTACCCTTCAAGAAAATAGCGCGAGACCTCTAAAATCGAGTGTTTATGGGTATTATCACTTAACATCAGGTGAATCTTTCCATTTAGTCCCTATTCTATAAAAAAAAATATATATGTAAAAATAACCATAACATAACTAAAGCATAAGTTGATTTGCATTCCATTGACTATCTAATTCGTGAAACTCCTACTCATAAACTGAATTCATTTAAAAATCTCCTATTTAAGGCATTTCTCTTCTACCTTGTTACTTAAATATATTAATTTGGATTCATTAACCTTAAGATTAGTTTTGATTTTTTTAGATTTCATTTTCTTTGTCGATAATAATAAAACGTGTATGAATCACTATTATATTTTCTGGTAAATTCACAATGATTAGAAGACAGTAGGTACAAATACGAAAAAAAATATGAAAATTGCTTTCACGGTTCAATTATTACAAACAACGACTTATAATAAACTCAATATAAGGATCAAAGGAGTTACGATATATAATCCTCCCTTTGAATTTCTAGCGTTCAAAATAAATTACGATCGTGGCCTTTTTAGTCTAAACTCTATGTAAGGTAGATTTTCCTATTACAATTTATATTTATAAATATTATAGACATTAAATTTAAAGTCCTTTGTCCAAACGGGTAAGGAGCCAATATATATTGTAGTATATTTTATTTATTTATTAAAAATCAATTATATAGACTTGAAGAAAATGAAGCCTTCTGTGCCTACGAATCCGAAATGATTGTAAACTGTAATATTGGGCCGAAATAGTTCTCCCGTATGTCAAAATCCAACACATTTTTGACGTACGCGAGCTCAGTTCCGTCCAACTTAGTTAACTGAATCTCACCCCTGTGCGTAACCAACTATACCGAAGAGGCTTAATGGCTCATTAAATTTGTGTTTACACATAAAAAGATATTTTATTCCGCTTCATATGTAGATACTGCTTTCGCAAAAACTTTTTACTGTATTTGTGTTTTAAAAAAATAGCACTAATATTTCTCTCTGTCGATCTTCTTTTGTTTTTTTCTTATTTATTTCTTTAAATTGTGATAAACTGTCAAAATGTGACACGATTTATTGCAAAATGATTTTTTTAATAGAAAAAAGTTTAATAGCAAACGTAGCGGTAGGATTTCATAAAACATTTTTATACATTTTTCGTATATTATTACTATAGTTTATATGTAGTCTTGACAATCGAAAGGGTATAATATTTAATCAAGTTAAATTAAAATCAATTTTTCATTATCCAACAGCTACAATAACTATGTAATAATATTATAATGTTTAAAGAACTTTATTTCTCATTACAAAATTACATCTTATTTCAATGAGAAACATTATGCTTATATTTAAGCGAGATACACGTCCCAATTTCAGTCTAGTAGATTCACTCTGACACGTATTTTTAATGCCCTTTTGATTTTGTTAAACGCGCTAATATTGCGAATGTTAGATGGTAATTGATTAAATAGTTGCACACCGTCATACCTAATTGACCTCTTCAAATAATTTGTGATTTATATTTAATTTATAAACTAAATCAATAGAAGATAATTTAGAAAATAATCTAAAGAATATATATAAATAGAAAATAAAGGATTTCAAAAGAAGGCATGTGAGGTAGTTAGCACGCAATATCCCGTCAGGTCATCATTACAACAGGTAATATAGTCAGCACGCAAAAGTCCTCTTAGAATAGCATGCACAATACAAGGCAGCCTGGCAAAAATTATATCAAACACCAAGTCTCCATGCCACGTGAAAAATAGCTATAAATAAAAGAGAAAAACAAAAAACTCTCTCAAAAAAAATTAACCCATGGAATAGGGGTCTTTAAACCGAAAAGTGATAATATTAGGTAAAAAAATATTAGAATGATCTATTCTTAGCTGCATCAGATATGAGATCGTCAGAGGCGGGTCGACGCCCGGTTTTGATTTATCACCGCGGGGAACGCTCTATGGCAATAACGATAGCCCTAGAGATGAACCCAATTTTCTAAATATATATAGTACGTGACTGTGGTGAGATCCAGGCTTATGTTAGATCTATATGTATGTGTAAGTAACTACTTAAAAAATAATGTATAATAAGATATAAAAATTAATTAAAGTATTTGAGTCACACTTTGGTGTCACTAATCTATTGGTTAGATTTAGAATTTCAAGAATCGAAATTTAGTGCTTAGTCAGAAGCTCACACGTTAATAACGTATTTTAATTGACGTCCCTCATAGTTGGGTAGTTAAGCTGTAATATATAGGTAGCACCTTTCCACAATAAATATATATATATTAAATTTGTCATCTCTTAGAGTAAAGGACATCAGTCAGTGAACACGTTCATACGGATTATAATTTCTGCGTCTTCCGTCAGTTAAACACTCGCTAATGGTCCTCTTGATTCTTATAGATATTATCTTCAGAATTGGATAAATACTAAGATTATATATGTCGACGTGGATAAAAACTTATTGAATGATGTAAATAATATGATTAGGATAATAGTAATACGATACGATTCGCCACTTTAAAACTTTATAGCCGTGTCCATTGCTCATTACTCGATTACCAAAACTTCATGAGTTTTAATTACGTAGCTTATAATTGACAGCACACGAAACTCTTGGTAAAACCATAACCATATATTTAATGATTATATTGAATGTATTTAACCCTAAGTTTAACTATTTACATTTAGTCATGTTCATCATGCAAAACATGCTATTAAAAATACGATTATAAATTTTCTGCACTTAATTAAGTACTTATTTCTGTTAATGTATTAGTAGTCCATAGGTATTTTCAGGAAACTGTACACTCAGGATATTGGATACAAACAGCACAATGCATTCAGATCCTATCTAAATTTAGGTTAAGGTTTAATGCTAAAATACAATTTATTTACATAAATTTATATAAATATAATACCACCATTCCTGATAATTTCCATTGCCAAGGCCAGAGCAACCTTTGCACAACTTCGGCCTATATGGCAGTCACGGATGTTGACGCGTCGAATCAAGGTTAAAATATTCGGATCCAACGTCAAATCTGTGCTGCTCTATGGGTGTGAAACGTGGAAGGTCACCAAACACATCTCGCACCGACTCCAAGTCTTCGTTAACTTCGTCGTCTTCGCCGTATTCTGAACATCTACTGGCCTGAAAAGATCTCTAACGAGCAACTTTGGGAGCGCTGTCGAGAAACCCCGATCAGCCAGCAGATCAAGCGACGCAAATGGAATTGGATAGGCCATACACTCCGAAGGGATCTCAATCATATTCCCAAGCAGGCACTTGATTGGAATCCGCAAGGAAAGCGGAAGCGTGGCCGTCCCAAACAAACCTGGCGCCGAACAGTTGCGGACGAAGCAAAGAGAGCCGGAAAGACTTGGAGTGAGGTGAAACACGAGGCTCAAGACCGAACGCGATGAAGACTCACTGTGGACGCCCTCTGCCCCATCTAGGGGTTATAGGACATTACCTAACTAACTTATTATTAGTTATTATTGCGCATTGTCAAATTCATGTCTAATTTAAAATAAGACAGTGCGTAACCACATACAACAATATTGTATTACATACAAAATGAAAGGAATCTCGGTATTTATATTAATTTAATTATTTACATTTTTTAATATTATGGAAATAGTTTAACTTTATGCCAGTTTCAAGCAAAAGGTTGGGAAACTACACGCGAGAAAAAATAAACAAAGACATTAAAAGAAAACGAATTATATCACATCTCAATATTATTATTGATTATGAAAGAAGATAATTCATTATAATACAATAAAGGATAAAGCAAAAGGCAATAGATTCTAGTCGAAAACGGAACATGCAGTAATTGTAAGGAATACAAAAAGTAGGTGCGGTCATATTGGGAACTAGAAAAGAAAATATGAACAAGGTCACTAATATCTTTGCCACACACACAAATATTGCTATCAACAATACGAAGCCTTGCTAAATAATGATGATAGAGGTGACAGTTTTCGAAATTGTATTCTCATAGAACCATGGGTTACTGGGGATCCTGGGTTGAATTTCAGCATAATGTTTGCCTTTGAACTCGGTGCTCTTCAATCAAACATCATTCCATGAGGCCCAAATATGGGTTGTTGGGTGTATGGAACTATGTATCCATCCGTTATACCTTCCTTGGCAAGCTCATCAGCTTGTTCGTTTCCTTTAATCGCACAGTGTCAGACTTGGAATTCATGCAAAGCTAATATTGTTATTTCTTTGAGAACATATTAAAAGCTTATCACATATTTCGCAAATAATAGGATAACAAGATTTTATTTGGAAAGGAAATTTTTCAATGCTCCTTCCCTCGGTGAAATAATATGCGCTGATTCGGCTGTCGCTTGTCAGTATAGTAAAAAAAGGAATCCAATAATCGATAAGACTAAAACTAGCACTTACCATCAACGGGTCGCACTCCAAACACTGGATCCTTCATTGATGAATCAAAAAAAATGCTATACGGTATGCGGTATATATTTAGTGCGCACGCGACAGCGGTTAAAATTTAACTCCCTTGCGCTATTACGCCGGGACACCACCTACCTTCTCCGGTTCGTGTGTCAAAGCCAATTACAGTACGAGATGCCTTAAATCAGGCCATTGACGAAGAGATGGAAAGAGATGACAAAGGCGCAAAAAATTAATTCGTTTGCGACTTCCTTGACCTGTCTGAGATGATAACGAACAATCCGTATCCTTTTTGTTCAGGTCATCTTGTGAACCAACATTTGATCCCACAGGGAGATTAAGGCCAACATGACCATCATCCCCCCGACTTAGATCTGGGGGCTCGTTCATACAATATTTACAGAATTTACAATAACTTACCGACTACACGATGCCACTATACACAAATATGATATAAAGATTAATTAATACAAAAATTAAAACTGCCAACTTAACTCCAATCAAGTAATTCAACTTGCTAGATAGTTTTTTTCCCTTTCTTGCCCTGCACGATTTGTGCGTCAGCCATGCAAAAAAGTTAGGAAGTATGTTATTAGATTTATTTTATTGGTTTGGAAATTGGATCGGAATTTTGAAAAGGATCAGATAAATTAGGTATATAATAAGTACATAAATGATTATAATTTTATATTGTTATGAAAAATGAAACTGGCTAAAATTCTATATACATCAATATTTATATTAGATAGAAGGATAGAGATTGAAGTAGGAAAAGGAATTTTAAT
The DNA here is from genome assembly GCF_905147105.1 of Pieris brassicae. Taxonomy (NCBI): domain Eukaryota; kingdom Metazoa; phylum Arthropoda; class Insecta; order Lepidoptera; family Pieridae; genus Pieris; species Pieris brassicae. Next base: position 7,726,017 of record NC_059671.1, on the reverse strand, counting down.
GGACAAAAGCGAGGAAATAAAAGCGGAACGGTCATATTGAGGACAGGCAAAGAATATATAATTAAAATCCCCAACGTCATTGCCACTGTGACATATATCGTTAGGTAAAACGTTAAGCCTTGCCAAATGCAAGGGAATGCATGCATGGCCCAGCCTCATAAGAATAAGGGTAGAAGTGATAGCTTTACCAAGCGTCAGAGTTGAAAACCACGATTTAGGAGGTATATCGACCTGAATCGTGCTGTAATATCAACCTTTAGTCTGTGCTAGATAGTTACTAACTTTATTTTAAAAACATTTCGATACGTGACACCTGGCAGTCTTGTATAGACAGTTGACGTCTTACAATGACGTTGACGTAGAATAACCCGTAACCACTAACCACGACCTCCATTCATCCTTCGTGATCTTCTAGTGGAGATTTTAACATCTTTCCCACAAGAATTCAACAAATTTAACTCATAAAACCTTCTTAAACGGTTAATATAAGTGTTTCAATAAGCATTTAAGTGTAATAATCGTAAGTGTAAGTGAAAATGGCGTTAAAATCCCCACCGGTTCTCTTTGGATTGCTTGCTCGCATATCTCGGCGTAGTTTTTCCTCATCGAAGACTTTATCATCAAAGCAAGTTACTGTACGAGATGCCTTAAACCAGGCCATTGACGAAGAGATGGAAAGAGATGACAAAGTATTTGTCTTAGGTGAAGAAGTAGCTCAATATGATGGTGCTTATAAAGTAACACGGTAAGGAAAATAACCTTGATTCTGATTTTTCAACGTTTTATTGTAAGCAGAAAAGAATGTAATTAATTTCTAAAGTGGTTATTTGCTAAGATCTTATTTTCGTATCTATGAACGCCTGATCTACTGAAGTTTCAATCTCTTTCATTATTATATAATACATGTTTGTTGACATTGACAGGGTTTTCGTTACTTTCTTGTACAATCAAGAAATCTATTGCTAAAAAATAGTTCATTTTTAATGATACTATTAAATAACTGCAGTAATTATTATTAAATACTATTAATAAAAAATCTCTTTATCTTAGATATAACATGTGTTATCAAATTAAAAATGTAAAATGTTCAACTTTAAGTAAAACTTCTGATTGTAGTCAAAAAATTTAATAGTTAATATTTAATGTATAATATTTACTAATTTTGAATTCAAATAGTATTCTTTAAAATTTCAGAGGTTTATGGAAGAAATATGGAGACAGAAGAGTTATAGACACACCAATTACAGAAATTGGTTTTGCTGGTATTGCTGTTGGTGCAGCATTTGCTGGACTCAAACCAATTTGTGAATTTATGACATTTAATTTCTCCATGCAGGCTATTGACCATGTAAGTTATAATTTGGACACAATATTAGTTTGTGTTTTTTTTATTAAGTATATTTTTCATAAGTCTCAGTAAAACAACAGAAGTATTTGATATTGTGATTATAGAATTATGATACTTTGCAATAATAATAGATTTTTTTTAAATAGAAATTTTATTGTTTGTATATATTATAAATCTTTTATTTAAATAACACTCTAATAAATTTGTATTTTACATATACCTCTTTTTGAATTGAAAAAATATATAATTTTAATTTTTACAAAAAAATTGTAATATGCAACATAGTCATTTTCGTTATAAACTTATGACTAGTTCTAAAGATTCTACTTACCTTACCTCTCAAATAATATATATGATAAATATTAAACCATTTGTTGTAATTATTAAAAACATTTTTTTTTTAAAAGAACCCTTTAAATATACATATACCAAAAGCTTGTTGTGTTTTGTTTATCAAATTTACTTCTTACATTTGCTTTGGTGTAACATTATAACACTGGTCATAATCACTCAATACTTTATGGATGTACATGGCATGTTAACAAACATAACAATAAAATTTCTTGTTATGTTATAGTGCAAACTTTTATATTTTTGAAAATAACTTAACACATGTTTCAGATTATTAACTCAGCAGCAAAAACATTCTACATGTCGGCGGGTGGAGTACCAGTTTCAATTGTATTCCGAGGTCCCAATGGTGCTGCGGCAGGAGTTGCAGCACAACACTCACAGTGCTTTGGTGCCTGGTACAGCCATTGTCCTGGACTTAAAGTTATCATGCCTTACTCTTCTGAAGATGCAAAAGGTAAGTTATCATTCTCAATGGCTGTACATGCTAGCATTTACTATCATTACGATATGTTGAGGATCTGACAACAAAACTTACCAAAGAATTTCCTTTATTCTTTATACATTCTTCTTTCAGTGTATTGCTGATCTGAACAATGAAAATATTTTTTCTGTTCATGGATGATAATAATCATTTTTCTTATACAAATTTAATACTCAAAGATTTAAGAGTAATCAAAGAGATTCAGCTATTATCCTTAAACAAGTTTTGCCAATGCCAATTGCCAAAACAATGCACAGGCAGTATAAATAGTTGGAACTAATTATAAAACTATTTTTTTTCAGGTCTCCTAAAAGCAGCCATTCGCGACCCAGACCCAGTAGTATTTTTGGAAGATGAAATCATGTATGGACTACAGTTCCCAATGTCAGATGAGGCACTATCTTCTGACTTTGTGTTGCCTATAGGTATAGAAATATTTATTTATTTAAGTATTATGATTGTATGCCCCCATGATTAAACAACATTTAATTTAATCACAAGATTCTTTTAATCAGAAAATTTTTTATATGATAACAAATTAGATAAAGTCTTTATATGTATCTTACACAGACATTACCTGAATTATTTTAAATGCACCTGGCTATGTACCATAGCTCTCTCTATTTAGCCTAACTACTATATATAACTATACTTTGGATATAATTTATAGGAAAAGCGAAAATAGAGCGCGAAGGATCGCACATAACATTAGTTTGTGCGGGCAGAGCGACTGAAACAGCGTTGCAGGCGGCCAACGAACTTGCTGGAAAAGGTAATTACAATACTTAAAATTCTACCTTTTTTAATCAAAAATGTCTTGTCCTTATGTATATATTAATGACATCTTAAGAACTATATTTTAATCTAAATCTACTTCTTAAGTATAAGGTATCAATTTTTTAAAATGATTATTAAGATACTTTTCAATCAGGAGGAAAGCCACTTTATCTTTCTGTATAGTTCTTTAAACAGGTGATGGAGCAATTTATATTTGTTTTAAGAAGGCCTTAATGATTAAGAATAGTATGCTGTTGGTTGCGATGGTAACAATAATTTATCTATTCAAACAGTAACAAACACCTCTATCACCGCTATCTTTAGCCCACATTTATAATTAGGAAGTTGATTTCTGACTTCAATCGTCTTGTCTTTATTGAATCCGCCGGTGGCATCCTTGTATACCTTACTATGGTAAGCGCATCTGTGGGTGGGCAGAGGCAATTCAAGCCAAGGGGGAGGCGCTGGCAGTAAGTTTGGACATACCGAAAGCCTTCGATCGGGTGTGGCACAGAGCACTGCTCTCGAAGCTTCCAGCCTATGAGCTCCCCGAGAAATTATGCAACTGGATTTCTAACTTTCTCGCTGATCGGAGCATCAAGGTCGTCATCAAGGGAGCATGCTCCGACCTTAAACCCGTCAATGCTGGTGTTCCACAAGGCTGTGTCCTAACATTCATTGCTATGCAGAAATGAAACTTCTTTATGACCTTATTTTTCGAAAAATGATCTACTATATGCAACTTTACAGAAATTAGAAATTAAATAAATTTATTATCATAGATATGAATACAAATAATACAATTATTTCATTTTACCTTATTACTACTAAGATTATTACAGAATTTCATTAATTGTAATAGAATTCTTTCTATCATCGTTATCGTTATTATATATTTTGGTTATTAATGGCTTCGAATCAACCGTGGTAGGGACAAGAAAAAGATGGCGCGTAACGGAAAAAGGTGACGTGTAACCGAAAAATGTGACGCTATTTTTTTACAACGCCGATGAAGAAGTTTCACTTCAAAAACTTAACCATTTCACAAAATCTAATTTACTGACACGCTTACGGTGATGGGATACCTTTGCATCTTATTAACCTCTTATAAATACTTAATTTCAGGTATTGAGTGTGAAGTTATCAACCTACGTACTATCAGGCCATTGGACATCGACACTATTGCCAGATCTATTTCCAAGACTCACCATCTCATTACTGTTGAACAAGGATGGCCTCAGTCAGGTTTGTATTCTTGACAGTTGAAGAGGGCTTTTCTATATTATATTGGATGAAAAACTCTGTTAAGATAAAAAATAAATAGTATGGTTAGTACAAATTAACATTGAGCCTAGTGGTTTCAGGATCGGAGCATTCGATACCAGGCTGTGCACCAATGGACTTTATATTTAGTCATCTGTAGTAGTCTCAAAAATCGTTTAAATTGGTTCTTCCTGCCTCGTTTCACTGTACGAGCCAATGCAAAATTTTATCAACATCACCTTGATGGCTGGAAGTCTTCCACAGTCTGTTTCACCAGCCAGTAGTGAACTAGCTTACTGTGGAATCGACTCCCTCCTTCCCTGAGAGATACGACCTCCAACTATTCAAAGTTAGAGTGTACTCCTCCCTAAAAGCTGGCAATGCAACCACTTAAAATGGGTTTCCATGGGCTGCGATGACTGCCCATGAAAAAAATAAAGAAAGCAATCTGAAGCCAAGACTTTACGGTTATAACGCCACTGAATTATGTATTCTTATTAAATTTTATCATTATAAGTATCCCTCTAGTACTGATTAAAATAAAAATAAATCAATGGCGCTACAACCTTTTTAGGTGTGGGCCTCAGATGTTTGTATCTGTTTCATGATCATTTATAAATTGAATAGGCAAGTAGATGATCAGCCTTCTGTGGCTGACGCACGCCATCGGCTTTTTGGGTCTAAGGCAAGTCAGTTTCCTTACGATGTTTTCCTTCACCGTTTGAGTTAATGTTAAATGCGCACATAGAAAGAAAATCCATTGGTGCACAGCCGGGGATCAAACCTACGACCTCAGAGATGAGAGTCGTACACTAGCCATTAGGCCAACACTGCTCCTAGTCCTAATGAATCTAACTTATTACCGGCCTGACGTATAGTCCTTAAAACTTGTTGGGGCTGCCACGAAAATAATACCGATTAGCCAAGAGCGGCCAACATTGCTTCTTAAAATTATATTTTATAGAAATTACTGTTTGGATTGTCTAGTTGTAATTGTCTTGTCTAATATAGGGTGTATCAACGCCCTAAAATGGGCGTTGATAAACTTTAAATGTAAAAAAAAATATATTAAAATATTTATATTGCACTAAAGTAAAATGTATTAGTGCCAATTTTATGCACGGAATATTACACCGTCAAGTGGTCTTCTATCACAGTGAATGCAGTCTTTAAAGCGGACTAGCGAATTTGCAAACACGCCGCAAGATGTCAACTGATATGGCTCTCACGTCATTTTTGTCTTCAACTACTCAAAATTCGTAAAACTCTTATAAACTCTTGCTTTGAGATGATAACCCCTTAAAAACTCAGCTGGGGTTAAGTCGCGAGATCTGGGTGGCCATAACACGTCTTCAAAGCGGCTTATGATTTTAACTGACCGTCGTGGATGCTCCTCCACGACGGTCCGCCGCTGCGGTCGATAGTTTCAATCGATCGCACAGGTCTGTTTCGCGGGGGAAATGAATGATTCAATAAACATTCCATCGCTTTCAACTTTTCTACCCACTATTAATTAACTGAATGCGCCGTAAACGCTCGGATTTCAAAGCGATTACAAAACTTGAGTTCTGCTTCACTCAACGAAAACTCTTTACAAAAGTACGCATCTACTGAGTACGCGGTGCGCGCCAGCCCACAGCGACTTAGCGATTATAAAATCCGCTTTCGTAAAATACCGAACGCTAGCCCACAGGTTACCAAAAAAAATGTGTTTGAAGTTTAAAATCGGCGCAGTGACACCATTTATTTATTACAACTCTATTTCGCTAGAAAAACGGCATTCGCTTCGGCGTCTCTATATAGAGTTTACACTGTATGTTTAAAACCTTAAATATATTTTAATCAAATTCATAAAAGTTTCTTCAAGATGTCATGCATTATGATGTAATATAAGCTCCTTACAACTATTTTACACAAACTGAGTGAATGCAATGCACTCGTGAGCCCTCTGGCATTGAGTGTCCATGGGCGGCGGTATCACTTAACATCAGGTGAGCCTCCTGCCCGTTTGACCCGTTTTATAAAAAAAAAAGGTTGCCAGTTCTTTTCGTTCGCTCTACATTCTTGATTTGAAAGGTAGTAAATGTAAATTAAAAATCAGTGAAATTTTTTCATTGTGATTCATATATGAATAATAACAATTTCAGGCATCGGTGCAGAGATATGCGCTCGCATAATGGAATCGCCCGCATTCTTCGAACTAGACGCCCCTGTATGGCGTGTGACGGGCGCAGACGTTCCAATGCCGTACGCGCGTTCGTTGGAAACGCTCGCTTTGCCACGACCTCCGGATGTAGTTGCCGCTGCTAGTGCCGTATTAGCTAATCAGTGAGTATATTTTATTGGTCTTATTGGTGTATTGGTTTAATTAAAGTTTCAATATACGTTTTGTTGTTCAAGTCACGTTTGGAAGTTGGCGGTGCTTGAACGCTTATTTGCCTCTGATTTTTTTTTACATGTGGCTTTACTAAGGCATCATGGAACATTACGATCTAGCCTAACTTAAGACTAATAAGTAATTTAAGTTTTGTCTAATTTACTAAAAAGGATTTTAAAGGATAGGAAGGAAGAATAAGAAAGTGTCAAATAGCACTACTTACAGTCTCTAAATGCCCATTTTCCTCAGATGAGGACGTAAAACTATAATAGACATTATTTTAAAACATTTCATTGCGCCGACAAAAGATGGCGCTAAAACCGAAAAATATCAATTTCTCAATGATATAATGTAATAAATACGCGTGTTTTTTGTTCCAGGATTGCAAGTGAAGCTGCGAATTAGAATGCTTAGGAATCTCTTGCGCAGACGAAGTGTACATAAATTATATTTATTTGAATATGTTGACGAGCGGAATGTGATTATTAGGTGAAATTATATTATTATTACTAAATTATCGTTTTATTTCCCCCCTTGTGTGATTCAGCGGAGCATAATTATATATTGGTATGAAGTAATGGGCAGGTCATATTGAAACGCACAGATGTGTCTGCCCCGTGTCATTTATCAATTACTATGATTGTTCAATCACGATGAGCTCTTAAATATGCCTGAAGTTCTATTTCTCTTGTGCAAATGAATAATCTTTCTTGGTGGAAACGCATCATAGTACAATTATTTGATTATATGACTATTGTAGAGCGCCCAAAACATTTAGATACTTTTAGTTATTTCAAACGCTGTTCGCAGTCTCTCCCGCCTTAATTTATACCGACGTTGTGTATGACTACTAAATTAAACAAAATATACAAAGTTTAAATAAGGATTATTATAAACTATAAAAAAATATTAAAATAGATACTGTCTTTTTCTAAGAGGTACGATTCCGCAGAACACGACAACTGCGGTACAATTCTACACAACATTTTTAATTATAACACATGCAATGAGATCTTAAGAGTAAAAAAACCCAGTTTTGCAATTTTCATACTCTCGTTAGGAATTTAGCCGTTACTTCATGTTTCCGCTAGGACTGAAAAGGACGGACCTTTTTTATTGTCCGTTGAGTGAACTGACAAATGTTCTATTTATTAGTGTCTATAATAATTGGTTATTTCTTCATTTTATCATGTTAGTTGTTGACGTATGTGATTTTTTCTTGGATGGATTCATCATTGCTAATTTAGGTTCACCTTTAAGGACAATATTGTATTTTTCTTATAAATAAATAAATCTTTAGTAAACTTATTTAATTTCTAATTAATTTGCGATATTTGTTTTAAAATAAGTGTTGTTTGATGATTTGCTATTCTAAAAGAGTACCGAGAGTTTTCTACGCCGGCTTTTTCTTTCGGCTTACAAATATATCCTCTGTCTTCTTTGCCGATGAGTAGGGATGTCTACTTATTCCACGTCATTAAATTTAATGACGTGGAATAAGTGATACATGTATCTTGTAAGTGATACTGTTCCATAATAAACATATTTTTTTTATTTTACTGCCACGATTATAGATAGATATTTGTGGATGGACATTGCGTATAATATTTCGCGACGTCTGCCATTCGCGAACTAGTAGAATTAATTAAATGTATATTGTTTTTATTTTTGGAAAAAATGTGGTATAAAAAGTCCCTGCACAATATGGCAGGGGAATAGAGGGTAATAAATAAAATAAAATAAAACCCTAGGTTTTAAAAACCTCAGATGTAATTTTCAACGCCTGACCAAATTTCACTACAATTAAATGTCACAAAGGAAGAGAGAGATCCCGGTTTCCTACGATGTTTACCTACACTGACGAAGAAATTAGTGAAGCACATAATTCTAATAAATTCCTGTGTGTAACGAGAACTATACATACGATAGAATAAATAATATAAATCCAGGGGAAATCCGAAAATATACAGAATAAAGTGATATACACAATGGCTGTCCCACGTCCGCGCACAAAGCGGCCGATCCATCAAAATGTCGTCGCACCCCTCCCCCTGCCCCCTTCAACTACATCCACCACTATGCTACTGATTTTTACCACGCTTTTGTTATTTTAATAATAGATTGAAAAGATATACTCCAAATGCATAGAAACATACCTAGGTACAATACATTGGCAAGCACTTAAATGTGTTAAGGATGATTTTTTTTTCGACAACAGACATATCATCCTGAAGAGACAGTGAAAGAATCACATGTGTAATACAGATATTGCTTCCTACATTGCTTTTTGGGTTACATAACATGTAGGGTACATGTTTGACGGCTTGTTTTTCGAAATAGTTTCTTGTTAATATATACAGCAGTACAGAAGGCTTATCAACTACAAAATAAATAAAAGAGACTTTATCTATATACCCTAGATGGTAAAAATAACTCATAAAGAATATAATAGAACATAATCGTTCGTTATAAAGGATATTAAGATGTACACCAATGTAAAGTTTACAAAGTTAATCTTAAATTATAATTGGAGTAACTAAAAATAAATTAGCTAAAATTTTTAAAACATCTCAATTTCCAACATAATTCCATCGCAAAAACACAATACGAGCCTAACGAAAACGTCAATCTTCCGAAATTCGTTCAGAAATAAAATGTAATTCTCGTGAATTTCGGTAATTCGGTGATCGATCAAGTGAACAAGGACATCCGAGTTTGGAGACGCACGTGCGAACCTACTAATACACTCAATGGATTTTCGCTCAATATTTTTCTACACAAGCTTCTAAAAAAACTTACTAGAATATATAGAAGCCGATGCAAAAATTTCGACGCATGACAAAAAGTTCGGAAAATGGGGAAACATAATTTTTAGCGTTTTATACTTTAATATTGTTATTTATGATTTAAATATATAAAAAACAATGGTGCTACAACCCTTTCAAGTCTGGGCCTCAGATGTCTGTATCTGTTTCATGATCATTTATAAATTGAATAGGCAAGTAGGTGATCAGCCTTCTGTGCCTGACGCACGCCGTCGACTTTTTGGGTCTAAGGCAAGTCAGTTTCCTCACGATGTTTTCCTTCACCGTTTGAGTTAATGTTAAATGCGCACATAGAAAGAAAATCCATTACGATCTCAAGGATTAGTGTCGCACGCTGAAGCCACTAGGCCAACACTGCTCTTAATTTATGATCTAACTACGTATTTAGTTGTAGTTTTATATAGGAACACTCGACTTTAATACCACAAGAATTTGAGTAAAATAAGACTAATTCTAATAGACTGTAGTTGTATTCAGTATTTCTGAATAATTAATTCTCATCCAATATACATACTATGTATTATTTATTTATTATTTGGGTTGCCTTGAAGAGATCATTTGATAGAAGTAAGATCTGGACCCTAGTTCCCGACGGTTTATTTCTATAATACAAACTGCTAAATAAAAGCAACTAGGTTCTAGTTACTAATGTAATTTTAACATTATACACCTAACATCATCAATTTAAATCTATTGCTTTAAAGACTCCAAAAACCAGTGGCGAAGCGATCGATCAACTCGCCTCGTTGGAACTTGCAATTGACATTGTTAGCTGACAACTTTGACAGTTCTGCTGGAACTTTAACGTGTGAACAACTTATTTGGTTTAAGTGCCAATCCAACTAAACATTCAATTATATTAACCCAATATTATATTATAATTATATTCCTTCGTGTTAATAATAAAATTAAGATACAAGTAAGGGAGTTTGGCAGCGGATACTTCATAAACAAAGCTTTAAACTGACTGCAATCATTATTTTCACGTATAGCTCGTTTATATGGGCACTGATCTTAATTATTAGCTCAGCTGAATACAAATCAGCCTCTACAAACGAAAAGTATATTTCGTTAAAACAAATGAAATGGATGTTCGTTTTTGTTTATAATCAAAATGTTTGATTGTCATTTTTAATTCCCTTATATATATATATATATATATTACTTATACTTCTTACCTTGTAGTCGCCTTTAAGTTATATTAAGTCCAAGTAAAGGCTAGTAAAGAGAGACTAATTATTTCAATTAATTTTACTTCATAAAGCAAACCCATACTTTGATTAAAGTTTCAAAAAAGTATATATGTACTAAATGTACAAATAATATGAAAGTTCAAATCACATTAACCTCTTAAATTATTAATAACTTCCGGCAAAAGTCACACCGGAAGGTTATACCTATAAAATTAATCATAAATCCGTCTCGCTGTCTTTAATTAATTTACAAATCTGTAAGCAAAACCCGTGGATTAGGCGGCGGTGAAGCGTTGAAAGGCTATCACTCTATAAAATTGAACCCCTCTTGAATATTTGAGGAGGGTTTAAAGTCAATGGGGCGCGGCCGCGGCTTTTAGACGTTATTTTATTGTAATTGAATAGGGGATTAGGTTTCTTCCCTCTATATATTCGGAAAACTGGTACATATAGTCAACAATGTTTGCTTGAGGTGATCACGTACCCCTCTCGATGTAGAACGGCGACCGTCCGCTACTAAATTGAAGAAAAATAAAAGCAAAATGGTATCGTTGAGTGTACCGAAACAATTTATGTACTATTATTAAAAATACAAAAGTAAAAAAAGTCTGGTTTAAATTTAGAATAATTTAAAATTATATGTAACTTTAAGAAAACACCTTTTTAAACGGATTGAAGCTATGTATTATTATTAAAATCGTATAATAATTTTAAATTTTAAATTTTTTCCGACGTTTTCTCGTGCTTTACAGCGTGCGTGGTCAGGTAGCTTCAATCCGTTTAAAAAGTGTTTTCTTAATGTGTAAACGCTATTTTAACAAAGGCAATATTATATGTAACTTTCTATCATAGTTTCATTTATGCAATGTTCATTATTACTAACCACTCATGACGTGACTGATATAATCGATTGTATATCCAAATTCCAAATCGTAAAAAAAATCTTAACAAATATTATTTATTTATTTTGTAGGCGAATCAATTTATATATAACCAAAAAACATATACAAGACATATAGTTAAATACATAATATAAAGGTTCAAACATTTACGAAACTTACAAAGAAACAAAGCAATAAATATTAATAAATACATTTTAATAAATAATTCTGGTGTGTTGTATGAGGGTGTGTGGGGTGTGCTCATGATGTAGGTTATTTAGCGCTATTGTTAATACTTATTTTGTATACTGCGATAGCTAAAAAATATTAAAATAGACCAAATAAATGTATCTTACCTACGTTTAATTATGATCGAAATTCTCATAATCTATTATTGATTATTATAATACATTAAAATTTAAGTAATTCATAAATCACATCGGAACATGATAAACAGTGATAGTCGATCTCGGAAATTCCTTTTGTTCTTACCACTTTCTTTTGCGCTAGGAGTTAGTAGCTTTACAAAAGTAATTCAACCTATAATACGTGTGCCTGAAGGTTCAGTCAATGGTAATAAAATTTAATCTCTATGTATATAAAATTCTCGTGTCACAATGTTCGTTCCCATACTCCTCCGAAACGGCTCGGCCGATGCTTATGAATTATTTTATGCATATTAAATAAATGCAGCTTAGCTACTATATATATTTAGAACCCCTAAGTGATTGGAATTGTCCACCCCAAAAAAAATATTTTTATTTTTGGGACAAGATTTTTGTTTTTATTTTTTTATGATACAGCCTACAAAAATACACACACCCCTTAATTGTCAACCCTCTACGATCAAACCCTATTTTTTGTCGTAGCAGATAGGTTATTTTGTTTTAATTAAAAAAATGTTTCCTGGAAATAATATACATGGCAAAACGACGTTTGCCGGGTCAGCTAGTAATATATAAAATCCTTGATCTGTTAGCAAACATCGAAACAAACATGAACTATTCATTCATTTTTCATTCCACCAGGACGTTGAACATATTTACAGCTTATTAACCAATGATGTTGTTGTTAAAGTTGTTCACGCAACACAACCAAATTAAAATAGTATTACGGTACATTATAACCAAGCCATTGAGAAAACATTGAAACAAAACAATAGTAATAATACCGAAGTCTTATGTAATTTCCTTATATATAATTATGTGGACAGTATATAACGTATAATTTAGGGCCAAGCTTAACTGTATGGATAGTGGTATTCCTTGTAGGATATTTGTTTGTGCGTTACACGTATCCGTATGGACACGAGAAAGTTTGACAGTGCTGATCACGACTGACAATCGCCAAAGGCTAAGTAAGCATTTTTCAATTTCAGAAATTAAGTTTCTATCTTTTATCATATACAGGACGTATATGACAGGTTATATGATGAATAAATACTTGCAACATTGAAAATGCACAAAACTGTTGTTAATTTATTGGATACTTCACTACAGAATCCAGAGTGACATGACTCCTATCTTTTTATAAAGGAACAATTCTCCTTTACGTGTATGTTACTGAAATCCTCTTTAATGTCTGGACCGATATGATTTAATTTTGTATGCGTTTGGGTGGCGCACTGGATGGTTTAGATTCACAAATCAACCCCGCAGATGGCGCTGCAGTCAGTATCTAGGTCATTTATCTATACGGCAAATAAACAGCTGATATGTGTTCGTAATTAATCTCCTAAACGGCTGGACAGATTTTAATGAAATTTTTTGTGTGTTCAAGTGAAGTCCAAAATGATTTATATTATTATAAATTAATGAAGTAAAACTTATTTGAAAAAAATTTACCGTCACATTTTTCTGTTACGTGCCATCGTTCTCGTGTCGATAACACGGTTGATTCGAAGATATACGAAGCCATTAATAACAAAAATACATAATAACGATAACAATGATAGTAATAAATCTATTACAATTAATGAAATTCTGTAATAATCTTAGTAGTAATAAGGTAAAATGAAATAATTGTATTATTTGTATTCATGTCTATGACAATAAAAGCCTTTTGTTAAACTTTATCTAACCAATTTCTGTAAAGTTGCATCTGCAGTAGAGCATTTTTTGAAAAATAAGGCCATAAAGAAGTTTCACTTCTTACGTGTGTATACTACACGCACAGATTTTTTTTATATGTAGGACGTGTGTACAGGACAACGTCTGTCGTATCCGCTAGTACTTCTGTATAGGAATATAAGCTAAGTAATAATTCTTATTTAAATTGACTGCTAACAATGTTAAACAACATTATGACCATTAAAATAATCGTTCTATGCCGATGTGATAATTGCCTAAAGCTAAGCACTCCTTTTGGTGAACAAAGGTAATAATTATTCATTTATTGTCTGTAGTTTGAATTATAAATGTTGTAACCTACTTCTAGTGGTATTTAGAATAATAGGTCTAAGGTTGGCTAGATGTAACTCCACCCACGATGTTATTAATTATTATGATACATTTTCTATTTATTATTTCATTAAAAAAATGTCTATAGTATAATTTAATTCATTTTTACTTAGGATTTTGATAATTATGCTTATCTATCGTACATTTTTGTTATACAATGTACGATATATATATATCCTATTGCGAGTTACCAGAATTAAAAAAATAACCACTATTTTTTGAAGTTGGTGAAGTAACTTTCAGTCCGCCATACAACATGGTAGTGCTAATGGCGTGTGACAGGGTGATGGATCGGAGCCGGGCTTCGGCTGAATTAGCCGCTTTTTGCACGAGATGAAACCCTCACGTTTATGAATATTATCCATTTCCGTAGAATTTTTATATCATAATTTTTGTTATAAATATTCAATCATAAATTGTATAACTTTGTAGTTGTTAAAAAAAAATTAGTTTCGTAGATGTGTGGTTTCTATGCAACTTCTAACGCATTTACCATGGAGAATGTTCAGATGAGGCGTTCGCATTTATACTGCAATTGAGTTTCATCATCAGACGAGGTGGAATACGACATTCCACCCGTATCACATCGACGTCCATAATTCCACATATAAGCGTTTATTAAGGCAGTTTTTTCACCGGAACAACACTATATGAAACCAGCTTCCCACTAAAGTATTTCTCGACGAATTTGAATTAGAGTCCTACAAGCAAAGAGCACTTGCGAGCCTTTTATCATTGAGAGTATCTATTGGCGGCGGTATCACTTAACATAAGGTGAGAAATTTGCTTGGTGGTTTGCTCCCTGCTATATAAATTTAAAACAAAATGCTTAGCTTAGATTTTTTTGCATGGATATGTAACTCGACTGAGCAGTGTTGGCCTAGTGGCTACAGCGTGCGACTCTCATCTTTGAGGTCGTAGATTCGATCCCCGGCACCAATGGATTTTCTTTCTACGTGCGCATTTAACATTGGCTCAAACGGTGAAGGAAAACATCGTGGGGAAACCGGCTTGCATTGGACTCAAAAATCTCGACGGCGTGTGTCAGGCACAGAAGGCTGATCACCTACTTGCCTATTCGATTTACAAATGATCATGAAATAGATATAGAAATCTAAGGCCCAGACCTAAAAAGGTTGCAGCGCCATTGACTGTTTTATGTAACTCGACTGATTCTAGACTCCACCGCTCAGAGGTTTAATGATACCAAACCATCGGCCCCTTACCGATATCTCGGTGGTGGTACTTGCAATCTACCTGAGTATATACTACCAGGTTAATAGATTCCTTCGGGATAAGCTGATAAGGTACCGCATAAATATGCTGTTGTTTTTTAATTCTTGCAAAAATATAACGTAGTGAAAACTGTACGAACGTTTTCTAAACTATGCAGAGTATAACTCCGTCAATGGGAACACAAATTCATTCGAACGCATTCATGTTAAGCACTTAACCATAAGTATTAGTTTGTAAAGAAAATTCACAACATTTTTAAATAATTTTATTTACATTTATCAAGTATGTAGGTACGATTTTGTTGGATAACTTTTTGCCATCATGTAGGTAGGGACATGATCCCATTGCTATAGAAATTTTGGGGCTTCTGATCAAAATACCGCGACAATTGGTTTTGGGAGTCCTCTCGTGATGTTAACCTGACATTGTTAAATAGTTCTGAAGATACATGGAAAGGACTATATGGCGGAAGCATTAACTCCTCCCAGCGAAGCTCTCTTAATTTTTGCTGAGTGGCTAAAGATCTGTGAGGTCTATCGTTATTATGATGAAACCCCCACCCCTTCTGTTGATTAATTCCGGCCGCTTTCACTCAACTTCTTGCTTTAATCTCATCAGTTGTTCGCAGTACAGTTCAGAATCGATGGTCCTGCCGGGTGGTAACAGCTCATAATTAATAATGCACAGCATCACATTCTTACGAGTTTCGCCACAGTCTGTGAAGCCTAACTGGCCTTTGACCACGACCTTTTTTGTTCCGTTGCATTTTTACCTTTTTAGCAGTTACATTTTAAAATGTATCGAATTTATTAATTAGATTCACTTATCTTGATAGTACGATCAATTACGATAGTAAAATAAATAAAAATGACACATTTTCCTAATTTGAATTTGGAATATATCTTCTTTAAAATTTAAACTTTGAATGATACCAAAACCAGCCAGATACAAATAATATAGCCAAAGAGCTTTATTACAAGTTCATACATACTATAATGCGAAAAGACTTTTTCTCCAACCTTATATAAACAAAAATCCGCATACTAAAGTTTTGCTGTCCCTTGGTAGATGCGCTCAGTTAATGCTCCATCGCCATCAAATGGCGATAATGAGGATCAATATATATTTTTTATTCATTAAACCAAAGTAAGTTTAAAACCTAGTTATTACAATATACTTTTCGCGTGGGATAAACGAAAAATTACGTCATAAGTACATGTAACCTTGTCGGTATTGCCATTAATAATTTTTGAAAACAATTTTGGCGGTTCCGGTCAGTATGACCACAACGGAATGTTATGCAATAATTAATATTACTTAAATTTAATATCGGGTAACAGATATAGGAAAAAAACTGTAAATATTTTTATATTATTAATAAAATTATTTACAGAAAGATTACATTCTTTTTTTTAAGTTTGATCGCTGTGGCAGGTATGTAATAGAGCTGTATAGGCAGTAAGAAGCTCAGCAGGAAGCACGTAAGTATTTGGGGTTACTCGTTCCTACTGTCTACCACAACACAATTATCTCTAAATAGCATTAGAGATTGTGTCTGGTATATTGGTTATTACTATAAGCCCTACCTTTTTATCTACGAGAAACATTTTCAATGATATTCCATAATTATATTTCCATTAGAATTACAATGTTCAACAGGTTATTTGGATATATCATTATATTTTAGTAACAGTTATGTTAGACGAATATAGAACAATATTTTGTAATCAAAAATCAATGTTGACCTTGCTTTATATCTGATCATTATGTTCCGGCTAACAAACCCAACAATTATGGTTGTTGCCTGCCAATAACTATTATTCATTCATAACCAGTTATTAATTGTATGCAATTGGTTGATCTTTTATTTATAGTATTAGGTTAAGGTTAGACTAAATAAATACTAAGTAATTTCAAAGATAATATTCAAAGCTAATCCTAACGTTCCGGTTTGAGATGTCTTGTAGTTCATTTTTAACGGGACTACTACAATACATTAAACAAAGAAGTTTATTAATTACGGAATAATGTTTTAAATGGCCGCGGTATTGCGGTGCATCGGTTTTTGTGCAGTCCTAAGGAGGATTAACACTCTACTTACTGACTATCCAATGTATGGCTACAACAGTTACAACACTGAACAAATTATAGGAATGAACATAACAGAGAGAAATCTTCAAAGATATAGAACAAAAGTTTAAGAAAGTTAAATATTTGAAAAAGTTGTTAACAGTAGTTGATAAAATCTAAACGCTCATAAGTTAATTAAAACTCCGACGACAATATAGTTGGGGAATTAGCCAAAGAAAATAAGCAAGAAAAAATGAGGATTAACAAATGAAATTCTACGTAATTCATAAAAACAAAAAATATGTTCGTTCTGATGGGATACAACATTCTCAATATTTTTTTATTAAGAATATTTAAAAAATTTGTATGTTGGTTGTTTTATAGTACAGCAATCAGTTTCTGTGGCCGAGACGTACTCGTACAACTCCATCCGTCTGATTACGGAACCGTGACTTACACACTTTTAAGGCCTGTAGATATTGCAAGTTTAAAAAAGTAATTAAACTGGTATACATAAGATTTTGATTTCGGTTTGAAGGTAATCTTTTTAATTGACCTCAAACAAAGGCGTGTCTTCATTGATCACGAGTGCTGTGGAATTTACTACGTGACCTTGAAGCAGTTTGTTCTGCATATTGTTACTTTCACTTAAATATATGAAGAACCTTGTAGGCGTGTGAGAACGGATGATATATTCAGGAAGTCAGACTTTACACTAAAAGTTTTAACATAAATTAAACTTGAATTAAGATATTAAAGCACGATGAAAGTGGATTTTGCTTGGGAAGGTCTGCCACGTGACTTCGTGCACGTAATTTTGTCGTATTTGGTAAATTTAAAATAACGCCTCTTGTTGCTATGAGTTGTTTGATATAAAAAGTATAATTTTTATTTCGATTTTATTAGACACTCTGCGTCCAACTATAAAGAAAAATAAACCAGTGGCGCTTCAACTTTATGTCTAGCGTTATCTGTTTAGCGATGGTTTGTTTTTTTCTAATAACCGTGATCAGCCTGTACCTAACACACGCCGTCGACTTTTAGGTCTAAGCCATGCTCGGTTTTGTCGCGACGTATTCCTTCACCGGACCAGCGAGAGTTAAAAGCGCTTATAAAGTCCTTTAGTGCTCGGCGATCGAACCTACGACCTAGACCAATCCCGCCCAATTATAATTAATTTTTATCTGTGAACCATGAAGTATGAAAGTATGTCTAATCTATAAGGTATTCGCTCAAGAACTGCTTTTAATATTCAAGCGTAAAACAGTCTATAAACAGCCTTGGGAAGGCTTAGTAAATGGAAGTGTTAGGTTAGAAAACCTACTTAATTTTTTGAGATAAGTCAAACGTGGGCATGGAATAAGTCTACATCATTTGCATTATAACAAACGTTACAGCAAACTTATTCGATTACTAATTTCATATATTAAATTCAAATTATTTGATTAAATTTCATTATCATTTGCTTACATATTATTAAAAGCTAAGAACTATTTTAATTATACAATATTATTTGTTCTTAATTATATTATTGTATTACCTAATTAGAAAGAAAGTCGTATAACATTGTAATGTTGAATAAACTGAAATTGAATTTAAATAATATCAGAAAATAAAGATTATAGTAATAACAGGCATTTCATATTTCAAGTTGTCTAAGTCCTAAAATCTTAATATTTTCATACAAGTATCTTAGATCTACAGTAAAAACAATGTAGACATGATTTTGAGCTAATCTCATTAACAAAGAAATCACGTGAGATCATGTCAAGTAAAGTAGGACGAGTTACTTAATTTATTTCGTGGAATATTTTGTTATGCAACTGCCAATTAAAATATTTTTTTTTTCTATGAATTAGCAACGTTTTATATAAAAATGCAATAATAATGATTTAGTCCTAAATTTTATGCTAAATTAAAAAAAGATGAGGTACAATGTTTACGTAGATATCTCCAATAAACTTAAATTAATTCGCTTCTAAATATGATATAGCTAAATAGGTCATGTTAACTGGTACCTATTATAAACAAAATGTTTACAGAAAATATCCACTTTACTAGAGAGTACTATTAAATTCTAATTGATATATTAATCTCATATAATTAAAAAAAATATTATAAAATTACCAACACAAGTTTTCCTTAGCTCTTGCAAACTCGCATCTCTTGAATATAACAATCGGGTAGTCGCTAACCTGATACGTATGTATTAAACAAAACATTGACAATCAGCTAGGAAATTAAATAACGTACTTGATTCACTCAGGAAAGCATAGGGTTTATGAAGACCAGTTTTAGCCTCCATTTTTATCGTGAATTTTTTTAAACTATATATAACCGTTATCTCTCAATTAACGACTGAGTTTAGCTGTTAGACCATCGTATTCATTATGTATTCTGCGCCTTTATTGTCTTTAGCTTTTACTTTGTAAATGTATTCTTAGCGCATTTTTTTAATATATATTACAATATAAATGTATACAACCATAAGCATTTAAATAAAATATAGTAGATCTGTAGTTTTAAGTTCCATAATATACTAATGGGATATGAAACAGTTTTAAGAGAGTTTCGTCGTATAGAGTATAGAAAGTCTGGTATATATCGATGAAAATACTATCATAAAATCTAGTTAATTTCTATTGACGAAAAAGCGCGCGAAAAGTTATGTCGCCATCTCATACCGGACTATTCATGAATTGTTGAATGTCCAAAGGCCTTGGCATTGCTTCGCACAGAAAAAAATTAGGCTGTCACCGAAGTACAACTTACCTTTTCCTCCAAACAATATGAATACAACGTCCTATATTTGTGTCATATATTATCTAGACTAAAGGAAAGTTGCTTTTTACATACAAACTTATTACGCAATATTATCGCCAGTGTTACTAATAATACAAAACATAATTTTCCATACAGTTATTAAACCTCGTTACAGTTTGTTATCATATTGTTATTACGTAGCACTTACGTTTATAGAATATATTTAACCAATACTTTTTTTATAAAGGCGAATTACTCAAATTTTCTTTTTGAATCTAAGACATGCCGTTTTTCACACGATATCTTTTTCCTTCTTAAATAATTTAAATTTGCACATAGACAGAAAGTCCGTTAGTGCACAGCTGGGGAACGAACTAGGAAAAGAGGAATAAGAGTCGCAAGCTATATCTACTAGCGCAACACTGCTCTAGCTGCCCTGAGAAAAGAACAACCAATAAAAACGAACGATATTTTTTTAAATGCTGATTTAATGATCCAATTTAATATCCTTATATGTAAATTATTTGGAATAAACAAGTAGTACGTTAAAATATCGTATTTTCTTCCGCATGCTTCCGCAACGTCCGGAATCATAGCGAATAAAACATTTTGCATTCATTAACTGATTGATTGTTTAAACAGTGGTCACTCGCCGTGCGACTCCGCCGCGGCTGACAGTGTTCCGCATTTGTAGCGCGCCAATTTTGACATCTATTTTTAATCTGTGTTAGTGTTACAAGTTTTAAAAATGTTGCGTATTATTGTAAGTATTTTGAAATTAAATTGCGAATGCAAGAATCTTACATAAATATTTTTTACACATTATTCTATCATAATACTTATTTTATCTTTTACGTTTTGGGTTAAATTTGAGCAATTCAATTAAAATGAGAATTCGACAAGAAAGTTTACTCAACATTCGTTTATATAATTTTTTAAACTTTCTCTTCTCAATCTTGATCTTATTTCGAACATGAAATTTAAGAATAATCATCAAATATTTCACTGATTTGAGAGAGATTTTCTGTATTTGTTTCTTTATCTATATAATCTATTCTAAAAAACCAGGCGCAACAAGCTGCATCTCAGATTTATCTATCTGTTTCAATACCATTTTTTTTAACAAGTTACTTCTACCACATACTACTATTAGAGGATTTCAAATTAAATAAAAATGGTCGTTCATACTTGCAATAAAATCTTTATTTCTCAGATCCTTAGCATCACATTGGGCGTAGCCGTCAACTCCCAGGCACCTTACTCAGCAGCGTCAGAATCTCAAAGAAGATTCGCCCTTGAGAACAGATACGACGACACAGGTCCAGGGGCAAAGGGTCCGGAATACGCTTACAACACCTACAAAACACTCCAAGAAGCTCTGGTCTCCTACATTGATGACGCAGACACGAAACTACCAGAACATGAACGGGCTAAAGTGGAACAATTTGTTAATACAGACTTCAGTCAACCGATTCGGGAACTCCCCAAAACTGTAGAAGAATACACTGGATTAAAACAGCCCTCCCGTCCCCAATTACAGCCCTTGAGACGGCCGATTCAGCCTCCACCAATCAGACAGCAGGAAGAGCAATTTTCACCCAAGCCACTGCAATACCAGCCTATTTTATCACAACCCTCATTTCAACCATATCCAGCAGAATATAGGCCAGAAAAACTCTTTCTGCAGGGCCCAAACACAAAGTACTCATTCCCTGAGTTCCGTAGCTCAAACTTGAAACAGAGTGTACAAAGTGAGAGATTGCAGCCATATAGATTGCAAAGAATTCCAGGTCTCGTGAACCAGGCGTATTATACGCAGAATTCGGAGTTATATGACCGGCCGTACGATTCTCAACCACAGTACACGTTCTCTTATGGAGTACATGTAAGTCATAAAATGTTTTAAATTTTTCATATTGAAAACCAAATTGCAAAACAAAATTTCATAAATAACTGCTCAAAGAAATTAGGCATTGTCCACATAAAAAAAATGCGGATTTATGTCTGAAACTTATTTTCTTACATTGCGTTGTATAACAATGATATGTATTTAGAACCTTGAAATATTAATAAAATAAATGCAAACGTACAGAAACATTACATTACTGCCTAGTATCGAATCATCTGGTTGTTACTACACAACCAAGCATTTTTAAGGGACACAGTTGCTTTCTGGCACAATAACAGCTACGCGCAAGTATTTCCAATAACTTAGGGTCGTTCAGAAGCTTACTCGTTCATACGAGACTCCACAGCCAAGCGTTGGTTTTGGTCGGCGTAGGTTTATATAATATATTTGTAAGCGTCTTTAGACAGACCTCACAAAATAAAAGTTACTCGTTGATTTACATTAAACCTTCAGTTTTATCATTATTTTAAATAAATAATAAAATTTGACTATTTAAGGAAATGGCACATGCATTCTGACCTTGCTTATTACTTTTATTTCATTCATAAATAGTAAGGTCAATTTTAGCAAATTAATTATAATTACATCGTAATCAGCAGATTACGATACTGAAGTATCAGTATTTAAATAATTTCACAATTTAATTGTTAAAATATATTTCATAAGTCACAAACTAGTTTTAAAAACTTATAGTGTATTTTTTATAAAAAATTGATAATGTTGGCCTAATGGTGTCAACGTGTGACTCATTCTTGGGGTCGTAGGTTCGATTCCTTCGATGGTCTTTCTTTCTATGTGCGCATGTTACACCGCTCGTACGGTAAATGAAAAAACATCGTGAGGAAATCTTAAAAGGCCGGAAACCAACTCGCGAGCCATCTGGTAATGAGAGAGTCCATGGGCGGCGGTATCACTTAATATCAGGTGAGCCTCCTACCCATTTACTCCCTGTTCTATATAAATGAAAAACCGGGCATGTCTTAAAAATTCGACGGTGTGTATCAGGTACATAAGGTTGATCACCTACTTGCCTATTAGAAATGATCACAGAGCAGATACAGAAATCTGAAGCCCAGACCTAAAAGGTCGCCGTGATAATGCTTCAAGCGGCCTATGTCGCCTATGTTACACAAGGATAATGGAGCATTCTAATGGTGAATGAATTTTTGGAATCAGTCCAGTTTTTTATTTTCGTTACAAGCAAACAAAATGTTAGATAAAAAATATAATAAAACTTTTTAGAATTTAATTAAGATTACAGGTACTGTGACGGTAATCATCAGGCATATTAGTAATACTCGCGTATTTGTATATAAATAGCATCATAATGATGAATTTGCTGGATAATAAACAATGTGACAATGGACATAATTAACAGATAAACAATAGAACATGTAAAAACTAGCATGCGAATCATACTTTCTACCTATCTTCGTATCTACATAGCATTACTTATAATCTCAAAGATCATTATATATTATATAGTATATAATAGTGACGATATCAACGAATATTTCGGGAACACAATTACTCCAATAACTACATCCGGAATCGGTATCGTTGTTACTATTGGTAGTTACGTATATCGCACACATAGTACGGGCATTGTTCTCCAGTGGTAGATAGAGCCCACGTGAGACACTTTATTTCCATTCATAGTGATTATATTTATTTTCATTGCGTTTATTACCAAACTCCTCGGAAACGGTTGCCCTGAGAATAGATAGTGATAATGGTGACCCACTACAAATTTATGATATTATCTTCCTTAAAGTCCTAATAATCTATATGTGGCAAAACAAATGTTTGCCAGCCGCAACCAGCTCATGCAAAGTTCATACCACTTTGTGACTCGTGTTGAAAAATATCCAAATAAATGAATATATTATACCACACACAGAATTAGAGTACAGTAAATCGTTAGATACGTTATACTTATAACATTTACGTCATATTTTTTTTAAATTTTGATTTACTTTTGCCATATGTCACATGCCTGTATGTCACATCCCTGAGATACAGAAATGTAATAATTGTTTTATTTGTGTGGGGCATTGACAATACAAGGGCCTTATTATAAAAAGAACTTAAAACGACTTACAATTACTTTTATATGAAATCCTTAGAAATATTAACGGGAAATGAAAATAAATATTAATAGAAGGATGATTCTGAGGACGCAGAGCAAAGGCCTTGCCCTGCTCCACAAATCAGACCTAAACTCACCAGGGAGAATGCCTGCACCGAACCTTAGGTGTTACCTTAAAGCCTAAGGACAGGCTTGGCTTTAACACCTCTATTGGAGGTTATAGTGCGCTATTCGCTCGCTTACTCGAAACTAGTAGCTTAAACCGAAACAAGCAATAAATTGAAAAGTAAAATGTACCCGGACTGATATTTTATCAACCGTTGATTTGACGGAAGATCCGTCAACAGGTGGATTCAGGAAGAGATTGTACCTATTATTAATGACAGCATTAAACTGTCAAATAAAATTAATAGGGAAGTGTAATTATTAAAATCACCTTGGTATTAAAAATTTAGATTTCCGTATTACTAGAAACAATTTTTTGGCTTTCGTATATAGATGTCAAGAAATAAGGGGTATTTCTGTCCAGCATCAATATGTTACTGCCAAAAGATACGGACAGCTATCCCGATCTCAATAATGAGTTTTTGTTCCGTGCAATTCAATGGTTGCGACATTAACACTACATTGAACTTGCATACACGTCGGCTGTTGTATTGTTGTATCGCTGTCGCTGTGGAAGTTACATAGTAAGCTGTTCTTCGATTAGCACCAGGCATTTTGCTTCCTGAACCAGTGTCCAAGTTCAGAGTTTAACTCAACCAACGAACCTTTAATTCAGTAGGACTAGTCTGCATACCATTTGCATGACTCAATAAGATACAGATCAAGATTTAACCAGAGCTTTCGTCTGTCAAATTAAATTCGTCTTGACAAACGGAAGTAATACTTAGCGTTGTATTGCGTTTGTTTAACATTTTCTAAGAATATTGAATTGTTATAGCATGACAAATAGAGTAGAAATAAACGGTATACATTTAATTTAAATAAAAATTATATTACGAGATATTTTATTGAAACGACTTGTTATAGAAATTTTGTTTTAGTAGGGAAACGTGTCCAAGAATACAATTCTTTAACAATGTTATCATGGATTTTATGACGGGTAAAAATCATACATTAGCAGAGTAATAAAAAGTTAGTTATTGAAACAAAAAGTTGATCCTCTAAACTACGAAATATTGAGACTCGATTGACGAAGTGATTCAAGAGTCTGGTATATATGTACAGTACTATTTTCTGTCTCCAAATAAGCAGTATATTATTGTTATTACAAATATTGCACCCATGTGTGACCGGGTCAGGTTATATACATCGTAAAGGTACGAAACACCTTGTATTCAACAATGATGACTACAGGCAATATCTCGTGACATACAAATCACTAATATATTCACGAGCGTCGCAAGGCCTCTACCGGAATACGCATTTACGGTGAAAGTAAGCGAAAGTGAGTTTATATTAGGAATTAATTTTATCGTATTTAGAATCGTGTACGAGTAACACCTAATTTTAATACAAATATTGCCCGCAAAACGGATTGGATCGAGAAGCAGTATATATACTTAGCGATTGTAACACTTTGTTAGCGCAATACAGTAAAGTCCTCGCAGTGTTTGTTATCGGGATTGGGACAAGGGAAAGCGAAAAAAACGCCCACTCACGAACGAACAGTAAGAATAGAATTGGGATGTTAGTGTCTGATAAAATATCTCTAACTTATATAAAATATCTTAATAGTACTGAATTTTTACTAGTAGTTGAATTTACAAAGAAAAAAAATTTGGGACAAAGATTATCATACTAAAATTTGTAACATTCTGACTATTGATAAAATCTACGAATCTACGAAAACTTGTATTTAAGAAATGTGTTCCCACATTGGTGCGTATTTTATTATGGTTATATTTATGTGTTTGTAATGTTTTACGTCCACGGGGCTACGTTATGAAATTCTGCTTGAAATTTTATTATCTCTAAATTACAAATATTTTTATCAAGATCGCACAGTTACACCAGAGCCATAGTAATCTAGTTCAATGTCAAGGTATTGAATGTAATAGAGCAAATTTAAATGCATAGGAATCAAAACCATGTTCTACAACACTTAAGCCCAATTATAACACATAGAAATTATGGTTTAACAACTCATGACATTAGACATTAGATGTTAATGACGTTAACATCTATGTCAAATGTCTAAAACGCGCCTCACAATGATCCTATTTAATAATTAGTTACTTTTTACTTTTTAGTAATAACAGATGGCTATGTCGTATGCGTGTTATATATCATACCAAAAAAATATAATGTTAAAAGATTTTAATATTTACTTTGTTTTGTCACTTTTTTTAATTCATTACCACACAGCGCATGTCACATGATCCATGATCAGACTTTGACAATTGTCTTTAGTTTCGCTGAGTTACTCATTAGCTGGAACAAATAAAGTACTCAAATCTTGCAATATTTATTACGATAATCGAGTCATGACACACTTGATCTCCAAAATATTGCGAAAAATCTGTGCAACACTAGGATATTACGATGTTGTGGTCATAGTTATATAACGTATATAATAATAGTATAGTTGAAAATTATCGAAGTTTTTAGAGATAATTCATTAAGAATTCATTTAAATGTAACTTTTGTATTAAAAACTATTAAATAAAATCTTCTTATTAGTATTGATTGACCTTATAGCAGAATTAAACCATAATTTATTTATTAACATACGTGGTATGAAGATCCTATTGTGATAATTTTTGGAAGTCAGTTCTAAAGATACTTTAGTTAAGATAATTGTCGTTTTCTTTAGACAATCATTGTGCTTCCGAATGGTCTTCAAGTAACATTTTATTATGTAAAAAGGTAATTTGTAGTTCTTCTATCTTGGTGTAAATGTCAATATTATGTACATATTGATGAAATATTTTTACAAAATTGAAAACTCATATAATATCGTATTCCAGGATAAGAAGACGGGCGATTCAAAATCAGCGCACGAGAGTCGAAATGGCGGGTCAGTGAAGGGGTACTACACATTTGTCGACCCTGACGGCAAACAACGCACTGTGCACTACACAGCTGACGACAAATACGGTTTTAGGGCTTCTGTTCAACATACACATATGAATACCCAATAAATTATTTCATTAGCTTGTTTCTACAAATAATAATGTATTTACATTTAGTTGAAGTTATATTTAAAGGTAATAAAATAGCTGGATTTAAAATTTACCACGGAATTAACTTTTAAATAAGAATCTTTTTATTACTATATTAAAATATTAATTAAAAATTAGTCAGCAATTTTAGTATCGCATTTTAACCACGCTGGATGATGAGTCAAAATATTTAATACCTAGAAATATATTTTTATTAAACTAATGTGATAATACGGTTTAAACCGTATTAATTTGATAAAGTGTGTATCTGGTATGTGTATCAGCCCCTGTCTCACCAATATTAAATTATGATTCAAGGCTTAATATTGTGTAATGGAAGATCAATAAACTACTATCATTTTACATAGATTATATTCATAATACTGTAAGTGTAATAAAGTTGCCAAATTATTATAAAGATGTCTTCTAGATTGTAAATTGTAAATAAACTTTGTATATTAAACCTAAATATTGTAGTAAAGAGTTTATTTTATACATTTATAAGGACCTTGAAACACCAAGTTACCACGGCGTTAAAATAATTTAATAACGGAATTTGTGAAAGCCTATAAATCCAGAATCGGGTGTGTAAACGCGTTGTTATTTCTTTACGCCTTGCAACCCGATACAAAAATTCAAATAGGCATCAAAACCGCTCTGCCAAAATGGATGTAAGATAGGTACAACACTACCCACAAAATAACGAAAGAAGCATGAAAAAGCGCCTTTAACTAAATTCACATTATATTCTTAAGTTCCTAAACGAATAATTACGCAAATTTACACGAAATATTTTTTATAGAAATATTACACGTGCTATTAAAGAAATCATGCCTTTATACCACGACGAATAATGTCAAAATTTATATTTTTACAATAAATTACGACCCACAAGTGAAAGCACGCTAGTACACTATATTGTATAATAACGATTACAACGACAGGTTGGATGTTGCTGTTGCTTTACGTATTCTTCATATGCATAATTGTGATTATTTAGTCCCCAATATATCTTGTTTTGTTAGAAACGTTCCTATACCTTATCTTAAACGACCAAGGACTTTTTTATTTATTAAAACGAAATCAGTCTGATTGCTCCTGTTGCAAGTATAAAACGCATCTCTACTCATCACGGCATAAATACTATTCGACAGAAAAGGACGAAACTATATGTGCATAACTCATGAATATACCAGCTATCATGATGTAATAACTTTTTAGTTTGTACATAAAACAGCACGATAAAGTCACTATAATCTAGCGATAAGATCACCTTGTAAGAAATTAAATAAAAATTGATTAATTGCTAATATATTATGATAGTAAAGACAGGCAAGATCTTTATCTCCAAAATCAGGATTAGGTGACCACGGTGATACGCAATGATTTTTATTTACTTAATTGATGGCATGATTTGGTAATATTATTTTGTTCTATATAGCCTACATCTCATAATCATAACATTACAGGTTTTGTACTGATTGTCTGTGGTCTATTATGTGATATTACCCTTCTAACAAAGACAGCACTAAGACCTGGTAGAACATTGTCACTGCCTAAGTTTTACGATGCGCCTGTAATAACATTAGAGTGATAGTGGCGCGTAACCACCAGGGCTGTCACTGACAATTGACATTTATATACAGATATTTTACGCAGAGCTTATGAAAGAACTAAGCGAAAATTATTCCGAAAATTATATTTATTATTATATAATATATAAATATCCGGTCCGCCGTAATTTATTAATGTTTTGTATTCCAAATCCCTTCATTACCCAAGGAAGTGCCAAGTCCTATGAAAAACTTCTATGCAATTCTTATTTCCTATGTAATAAAAAAATAAATGCTTATGTCGTTTATTTATTCATATGAAATCCTCCTTTACGTACATGGAAATAACCTCATTACTTTTATAAAATAGAAACAAGACAAGAACGAAATACAAGTCAAGGCCATTCATTTTCCTCACACAGGTTTCCTTGGTTTTATGAGCACGGAGATTCTGTAAATCTTCGGAGTTAAAATCTGGGTGCTAAGTCAATCACCGACTCTCTTGAGCATAACATTCTCATAAGAGTTTTATGGCACGAGGAACAATTAATAATTTAGAATTAATATTTTTTTGTTATACGCGAGTGTAATGTTATTACGTCATTTAAAGTATCCCTGACTCGGGAATCGTCCAAGTATTTTGAATACTTTATTGGGTTAGTCCTGCAAAATTAATTAGGGTACTCTGTTCCTAATAGGAGACCAGCTGCGTCATATCGATGCATACCTATGAAAAATTCTACTAGTCGAAAGAGTACAAAAGAAGTTTGTTTAACCCTACGATGTTTGGATGAGGATTTTAGGTCAAGTCAAAGATCTTTATTTAAATTTGGTTCATTATTATGAATAACGAGACGGCAGGCGTTTATAAGAAGAGATTCAGAGAATGTACATTCCGGACAATTATCACCGCAGCCGTAAACAATATTTTTGCTATGTACTCCACTCGTACAGTGCAGCGTCAACAAGCCGCGTTCCCCACTTGGTCTCGCAGGTAACAGTTTTCTCGACTATTCGTCTCAGAGCGACCTAATTGTGAAGCGTAATATACTATGTTTTGAAAAAGTACTTAGTGAATTTAATGTAAATAATGTATAGCAACAGATTTGGTGGTAATATTATAAAAAAAAACTAACTTTTAATTATATAATATTTTTGTTACTAAATAAACGCAAATTCGCGAAAACATATACGATTTTCTTACAATTTTTATTCAAATAAAACTTGGACATAGATACATATTGTTTACTATTTTGTCATAGTTTAACATTGCTCAGGTGTAAGTCACAGGCGAACAAAAGAGATTTCTTAATCCTCAAAACAAACAATAAACCTGTCAAAACTGCTCACAACAATGCTTCCACAATGTTTGTATTCTCATTGATACTTTTGATAATAAAGAAACTTTTATCACGAACTTGCTAAGTTTGAATTGCCTCTGTGGCGTAGTGGTTACGGTATATTACATAGATGATATTATCCAAAGGTCGTTTCGCAGCAAATGTTTTAGGTGAGTCATGCCCAATAATTTTCTTTTGAGAAAAATATTATGTGCCTGACATACATCATTGCTTGGGTAAGTAGAGACGAGACTTCACGCAAAGACTCCCGTACGTCAAAAATGTATTGGATGTTTACATACAGGAGTTCGCGATAAATGTCAATTCTGAATATCTCCCTATATAAGTAAATGTGTTATCTGTGGTTTACCAAATAATACGTGCCTTATATTTATATTCAGCCTTGCACAAAAAAGTGTAAAGAAATCGATACTTCCGTAATACAATTTACAAAACAGATAACTTATAATCTCGTATTGTGTTCTGTAAACATGGTCAGAGCCCATTTAAGTATTAGGATAAAAGTATTTTAGTAAAAAAATCGACCACCAACCGGCACCACTTAATATGAGGAAGTTGAAACTCTTGTTCATGGATATAAGGCTTAGATTGCAATGAATTATAGTTTGTTTTATACTACCTGTACAGTTAGGCTTAAAATAACTCAATTCCCTGGAGGACACGCTAAATTTATTTGTTGATAAAATATCAGGAATTTAAGATTGCTAATGTCGACATGTGGAAATAAAATGCGATGTTTAATACGAAATTTGTTGAAATAGTAAGCACTTTCTTACAATTACTCATTATTTCTGACGTCAATCACACAGTTTAGAAGAAAAAGAAACAAGTAACTGCCGAAACGTGGATTTTTTTATGTAATAGGAGGCAAACGCGCAGGAGGCTCACCTGATGTTAAGGACAAGCCCATGGACACTCACATCTCCAGAAGGCTCGCAAGTGCGTTGCTGGCCTTTCAAGGATTGGTACGCTCTTTTCTTAAAGGACCCTAAGTCGAATTGAATTGGAGATGTGGAATGCAGAAAATAGACGCTCTGGAAAAGTGGTGAAGAATGCTTGGGGTTTCTTGGACCGATTTCAAGAACTCGATATTAGCGTCTGTGCTCAACAGTACAATCTCGAATCCTTACATTCTTAGACCACGTATCGCGGCGTGGTGACCAGTCCATTGAATGTCTTGTCCAAGCTAAGGTGGAAGGCACTTGACCACGCGGTAAGTTACCTTCGCGTTAGACTGACCAGATCAAGTCTGCGGCAGGAGTTTCACCCAATGAGTGCAGTAGGATGACCTCTAATAGGCAATGGTAGCAAAACATCGTGAAGCGCATCACATCTTCTCTTTCTAATATATCTACTACATAGCGATCACGACCGCTTTGTCAAATATGTACCGAATACGAAGAAGAATGTATTTAAAACTTACCTTCTTAAGTTCTCATGTCATTTTCACACGTGTATATTTCTACAACATACCTATCCCTAAAACATATTTTCATAAGTATGAGAGAAAAATAAAATAATTATTTTTAACTCCTGCATTAATTTACTTATAATTTTACTCCTCGTATATATACCATGTTACATATAAATAGTTATCTTACCCAGACATTAACTATATCATTTTATAAGAAAATATAAACTGTGAATTTCTCTAACAAAAAACTAAGAAATTCATAATTATTCCTGCCGTTATTATGTATACTATGTATTTATAATACAAACAAGATATAGAAAATCTAATCAATAAGTTCCTTACACCTCTCAATCCCAATTAGATAAATATCAATCTCGTAATCGATACGCGATGCGCACGCGCGTTATGTGGTTCACCACGGACATACATACAAAAACTTGTAGATTAAGTTACAAATTAACTTAAAATACCTTTAACATTCTAATATGCATTAATATTTTTTTTTGGCCTAGTCCTGAGCCATTCTCTACTGCAACAAAGGGTTTTCTTTCGATATTCGACACTTCTTCGTACTGTCAACGGAAACCATGGTGAGTGACGATCCTCTAGATCCGCCCTTGGGGTAAATACACTCTCGCTCTACGTCCTTGAACTGGTAGCAAACTAAACCTACCATTTTTTTTATATGGACGTTTAAGTGTATATTATGTATTACTTAATAAATCATTTACATATAACGATAGAATATGTAGGTAATGTGGCGCGTATTGCGCCATTTCGCTGCTATATTGAAACGATTTAAAACCAAAACATTGATCCGTATCAACACAAATTAAACTTATCACCAACACACTCCAAGCATTAGGGCATAAACAAAAAACACGGCTATCATAAGAATAGCTTCGTCACCGAGAAGTAATATTTCAAAAAAGTTCTGGATAGCACAACACAACTTTGCATTTGTAATTCTATTCCATACGCATAAAGTTCAAAATACCACATCAACATTGTCTTGTGATTGGTCAATTAATATGAAAAAAATCGTCTTGTCTTTCTAATTACGAGATGGAGGCATTTGACAAGGTCTGGAGATAAACAAATAAGAATATGACATTTTCCGGTCTTGAAAAAACAGTTGACAGCGTGCAATGTCTGATTATCTTGAACGCCTGACATTTGTTGTAACTTGAGATGGGACATGCTCGCCTTGATGGGTTCGATTCACGAGTATAAAAAACTAGGTGTTACCTGTGACTTCGTCTATATCTTAGTATGGAACGAGCTAAGTTTAACAGTGGGCTAAGTGCAACACAAGTATCTAGGATTTTTTGGATACCACCGTAGTTATTAACTATTAATTTTATAGGTTTTTAAAGGTGTTTCAATGTGCAAAAACCCTGCAGCTCGGTTTTTATTGGTTTCTCAGTGGTAGTAAGATTTTACATAAGGGATTCATAGTTAATGCTAAGTATCGACTCTGATTCTTAGGTCCACATTGTAGTTCGTAACTCTAAATACATATTGTCTAGAGCGATGTCGATTCAAACAGACAAAATGGTTTGCCAGCTCTTGAAACTAGAATCTCTTATTCTGGAACGAAAACCAGTATTGCCTACTATTATTTTACGACCAGGCTGATTCTATACATTTTAGTATGACAGATCTAGGAACGTTTCTGGATCTTATTCCAGCTGACCGATGACTTTTCGTAACTTAAATAAATCGCTTGCCCCGATGAACAAAGTAACGCACAGTTTTAATGTTTTCATTTTTGACTTCCTTGGGTGATGTACTATAACTATATATTTTTTTCAGAATTTTGCAAAAAAAATTAAGAAATACGAGGCCGTCTTTATTCTATGGAACTTATTTTGTGCGCAATGCCAGTAATAGTCGTTTACGTAATTTAACTTTAATGAAATAGATAACAAGAATCACAGAGTTAGTTTTAGTTTATATTGTAAATCTACCAAACAATCATAAAAGTTAATGGGACAGTATAAATACAAATATATCTCTGTTTTACAAAAGTCATAATGTTTTCGCGAAAAGAGTGTTATAAATTATAACGTTCTAGACACTCGTATGTCGTTATAAAATAATATGCGGTTACAGTGTCGTCCGTAATAAATTTAATTGCTCTTCAGTTTAATTAGATAGACTATTGTAATGAACATTTAGTTATTTTTGACGTTTTACAACAAATCGTTAAATACGAAAAATAGCTTTCATTTGTATATTTAATGTACTTAATCTCCTAGTAAAAATAGCACTTCTACACACTACATCTTCTTTTATTTTGTGCCAAAAACAGATTTTGCTTTTACGACTTTGATCCCCCGGGCAAGCGAAGAACTTATACAAAAACTATATTACTAATACGATACGACGAGCTCCAATACTTATAAAAATACCCACTATTTTTTTAGTTCTAAAAAAGGCTTTACAACAAATGTATCTGAGCCTTAGATATCAATATAATTTTTTCCAACCTACTTGGTCAGCCTTCCGGCCTGACACACGCCGTCGATTTTTGGCTATAAGGCATGCTGGTTTCCTCACGATGTTTCAATTCGCACATAGAAAGCCCATTGGTGCATAGCCGGGGATCCAATGTACCTCAGAGATGAAACGCTGAAGCCACCTGACCAACAATGCTCTCCCTCTCTCTCTGTTTTATTCCCTATTGAAAACCAGACAGTAATAGCTTAACCCAAAACATAATGTTGAAAACTAGCGTTGTATACGTATCAGGAAGCAGTGTCACCCGAGCGTCCGTTTTCCGTAAATATAAGTTTAGTATGATCCCTTACAATAATTACAAAACACAAGTGAGCCGTATGCAAACTAATATTGGAACTATCTAGGATTACGCGATTAGCTACCGTTAGCCCGCACGATAAAACTGTCAAAATTACCATCACATCGCTATAGATAATAGCCGTAATTGAAATAGATTAAAGAGCAACGTCAAATGTCGAATATGTAAAATCTAACGCAAGTTTAAGTTTGGGAGGCAAACTATAGATTTATATCTACGATATATCTTTATAGATTATAACTGGCCTGGATTATATTAGTGTCTGTTGTCTTTTATGAATTACGTATTACGTTTATTAGCTATCTAGAAGTCTAATCTTATATAACACTAAAACCTTAGTCTTGGATTGTTTGTGATGTGTAAACTCATAGTGCAACAAAGTTTACACAAGTCTCGTACTAATCGAGTGCTTGAATATATATATGAATTTTATATTTAATTTTAGACAGATATTAAGTTTGGAACGTTTTGGATTTTCCAATTGTTATCATCAAAATGATTATTATCATTTCTTGCGTAAGTTTATCAATTTATTTTTACCAGAATATATCGGAAAAAATTCAGTTCACATTCCAAATATAAATTTAATTATAATTATCATTTACAAAGTTTACAAGTTATCATTTACAAGGCCATAATTCCAATTAATTCCTGATACCGGTACTTACAAGAACTACTACCAAATGACGATATATTGTTTTGTAAAGTTATTTCAGACAGTTTAGTCCATGGTAGAAAATCAAGCTAGAGTTTACAGGATATTTAATAAAAAATATTGTTAACAGATCACTATTAGACTAGAGTTATTACAAATTGACTATCTTAGTAAATCTCTTTTGTTTTTTTTTAAGGAAGGAAGGAATCGGAAGGCAAATGGGTAGAAAGAAGGCTCACCTGATGTTAAGTGATACGTTGCCGGCCTTATAAGAATTGGTACGCTTATTTATATATAATAAATTAAAAACGATTTGCAATATCTATTGAACTATCTATAAGAGTCATAATTATTATAAGTATATATAACAAATATTCTTTACTGTAAGAATATATTTACTCTATCTTGTCGCACCAAAAAAAACTACTGTGCTTGGAGAGCGCCGCCACAGTACATAATAAAATAGAAAACACAATTAAAAAACCAACTATGACGTCTGTATTTGCTGCTTATCAGCATACATTAAAAATTAATAAAAATTATTATTATTGAGAAAATTTTTGATATCGAACGAATGAAAACAAAAATAAAAATGGTTATCAATAAGTAGCGACAAAATTTTATCAGTGTGTGATAACAGAAATCATATATCTCGAAACATTGAAATTATATCCACATTTTTGATTTTTACGACATTCATATCTTATATTTATGGTCGATCACTGATATAATACGCACCTATTACTAAAATCATATTAATAGTAGTTATTATAACCATACCTCATCGTAGATGTCATATATTACGCAAATTTATGTTCATAGATTTATTTTGTTTGTTGTACACAAACAGTTGACTGACAATAAATACACAATTAATAAAAATAAATTCTTTTTTATTTCCATGTCCTTAATCAACATTTCAAATGTTAGTAGTAATATGTTAGCCTGGATATTGAAGACCAATCCAATCCTTTCCAGGTGACTCTATTTTTGCCAATAGTCTGCCAGTATTTTCCTGCTATTTCTATTAAGTCACTAGCCCACCTTCATTTTGGCCTGCCCAGATCTTTTCCCGGGTGGTTCCCATTGTTGTTTTGAATGCCTATTTGTAGTCTATGGGTCGTGTTACATGACCGAAACGAAAAACAGTCACTCAAACATAACAATGATGTTTATATTACAAAATTCATATTAAAAATCGCATAATTCAACCTTAATTAATTAAAGTACAAACAAACACTAGTTTCAATATGAAATGATCATCATCAGCGAACATTTTTTGAACTTAACAAACATTAAATTTTGCTTCATTCCAATCTAGCCGACAGAACCAACCACTTTCCTTTTGTAGACTGCTATCGCCAATAGGGTAAAAAACTAAGTTTTGCTTGTGCATGTAACTACTCAACTTAGATGTCATCCTATCAGAAAAATTTAAGAATACACAGACGTATAGTACATTTTATGTCACGCATAAAGTTTTATTTTCAATATAACAAGATAATTTACAATAAATTAAAAATCACATATTATCAATTGATAAATTTTGTGTTCCATAGACTAGATTAGATACAACGTTGGTCATAGAAGGCTTTTATTATCTATGTATGGATAATGTTTTTGTTAGACTAGGTGGAAATAGAGTACATACTTTAGGACGGGAATTGTATGTTTATTTAATCACAGTTTATATTTATATTCCCTATTTCTAAATTGACCTTGTACTGTCAGATGTGACAGAAATCAAAGCGCGGGCTCACTGCTGTCACTTGACAGAATGGCGGGTGATTAATTATAGACCAATTAACAGATTTAACGGTCTTTAATCTCATTTATAGGTAGTTGTCATACCTATGCACTTAATTACGTTGTGAATACGACAGATTGAGAATTAATTTATTGATTTGTCAATGCCTACTCTGGTACTCCTTTGCTATGCCTATGCTTGTGTTTGTGGTAATATGGAGGCTCGCTTGTAAAGATTTTATGGGAAAGTACTTTTATATTTTTTTAGAATATATTAAACGCTGTTTTTTGTAAATAATGTTATATAGTGTGCCGGTAACCGCACCATACGCAACACATGTAACATGTAAATCTTAACATATACTTAAATATATATAGCTATGTTTAGCAATATATATCCCCACATATGAACCTACCGCGAACTGAAATAATATCATTGTTGTCTCTGTTACTTGTTATGTGCATGTTACACGGCTGCTATATCTCAAATCAAATGAACAACTAATTGTGCTTATTGGTAACTATTTATACTTTTATACGTTAATAATGGTTAAATAATGGTTCCCAAATTCCTCAAAGCGGTCGAGAATAACTGGAAAGAAATTACCCCCAATCTTTTTTTGGTGTAACTACCCGGAAATTGTAAGGAACTGCTCGCAGATAAACCTATTAAACTATTCTGTGAAAAATTTAAATAGACATGTATTCTAATAATGAACAACAAAGCAATTCTATAATGAAATATCCAAATTAAAAACAAATGCTTGCGAATCAAGTTGATTACGAAAACTATTAAACTTAATAGAAGTTTGAGTTTGAGTTTGTTTTCATGAAAAATAAATTAACCCATTAGTAACACCATAGCTGTATGTTAATGAATACGTAATAATCTAATAAATTTACCACCTAAGGGAAAGCTTCCCACGTACAATAACGTTTTAGTACGTTTAATATTAGTCACCGGTACAGATAAGCGGCGCAAATATTTGTCTATTGATTCCTTCAAAACAATCAGCCATAGATAATGAAATGCCACCGGGATAGATGTTGGCGGCAGATGCACTATTTTCTCCTTACTTGCGGTTAACCCTAGTGGTGAAGAAACTTTACCTTTTTATAATTGTTGGTATGTTTTTTATAAGCGCATATACGGAATGAAGAAAAACGTCTGTCAAGCAGATAAATGTGATCGTCTAATTGTCACAACATTGATGATTAATAAAACAGTAGGATAGGCTTTCTGACAGTATAAAATATAAATTGATATTTAAAGACCTTAAAAAGCGTTATAGCTTAAACTATAATCATTAATTTAACAAAAAATATGACTTTTTACGTGACACAACGGTCAGATAAGTCGAATCTGTAAATAATATGGCTTCGCCTATCCTTTTATAATACACTAATTTCGTCAGACTGATTTTGATCGAAATATGTGTCATTCAAGACTGATAATTAACATGTTTTAACTTGAAGTTTGTTTACATGCTTGATACGTACTGACGCGACGCCATCTTGTCTAGAGAAGTATTTTGGCGGTTTCTTAAAATTATGAATTTATGGTTCATTACATGTGATACTTATTTTTCAAAATGTGAATTGTAATTAAATTATTTTTCTCAAGTTGATATAAAATCTTTAATTCATTATTCTTCGGAAGGAATAGTTACTGGTAAGATCATTACTTTCAATTATTGAGAAATTTATGGTTCTCTAATAACGTGACCTTCCTACTAAGCTTCTTATAAAGGTTATTTTAGTAATTGGGAATGGGTTTTGTTTTTCTGGTATATTTGTCTTTATTATATTGATTATGAGCGTTAAGGGACTCGAAGTTTATTCATTAATTTTAATTTGAAGCTAATAAGTAACAATTTGTACAGTTAATTAGTAAATCATCTAAAATTGCT
Source organism: Pieris brassicae (assembly GCF_905147105.1). Lineage (NCBI taxonomy): Eukaryota > Metazoa > Arthropoda > Insecta > Lepidoptera > Pieridae > Pieris > Pieris brassicae. The sequence continues at coordinate 7,687,365 of NC_059671.1, read as the reverse complement.
TGTAAAATCTTGTCAAAATGGACTACATTTTGTTTCTCAATGCTTAAGAAATTAACAAATTAATTGGGTTGTATGCTTCATAAATAATTTACATCTATAAATATCACATCCAAGTTATAACACACGTAATATCTTTAAATTGTCTAATCGTACGAGAAGTCGATACGATTAAATATATTGAATCACTTGCCGATTTTTATATTATGTAGGTAAAGAACGATACGGTATAATTTTCGAAATAGTGAGGTATAGTCCATAGGGAGCGTCCCCGGAGGCTATCCATCTTTCTCTGACACGGGACAAACTTGCGACATGCAAGATCCTATCTCGCGGGATCTCACGCAAATTTTCAACTTGGCGTGATTCTCTTACATCTCCAACTACCCAAATCATGGTTTAGATTTGCAATTTACAGCTACTTAGGGAAAATATATAAGTAAAATTCCTTTACTGCTGCTTAACTTACTTACTAATAATATCGATAATATTCAGTCTCTAATTACACTTAAAAACTATCGGAAAACATTTGTTGTTTACTGCTCCTTCGACAAAGTCCTCTAAAGATTTCCAATGTTGGCTATGGTCCCTCTATCTTTTAAATCGCACATTATTTTTTTATAGTTATAAGGCAGGAGACAAATGACTAGGCCTCTTTTAGCTCCTCATGGACCTTTAACATAGGGGGCTAGCGGGTGTGTTGACGACTCGTCTTCTTGAATTCCCTCCATCATCTCCATCTCTATCTTCTTGTCTGTTTGCTTCTCGTTTGTTTCCTACTTACGGGGTACCATCACCGATATTCCATTCTTATGATCTCGCTGATTCTCCATTTTCTCCCTGCACCAGAACTGGATGTGTGTCTGAAAGGTTTGGGAAGACTGAGAGATGAAAGTAGTTTGTAATTTTTTAAGTAGAAAAAAAATGTTAGTTGCTTGATGTAGTATATATATCATAATTTATAATTATAATTTTCATGTATACTGTACATAAATAAATACTATGCAGGCGTCAGACCACAGAGTACATTTGGGACACATAAAAATTTCATTCAACTTATATATATTATATTTATCTATATAATTCTACTGTACATGTGTATGTCACTGAACTCCTCGGCGGCTGAAACGGCTGGACCGATTTGAATGTTTTTTTTGTATGCGTTTGGATGGTGCCCTTTGGATTTGGATGGTTTAGATTTAAAAAAAAACCATTCAAGTTAAATTATTTGTCTTTCATTTCATAGTTTGTTTAATATTTTAATTACTTGAAATATCATCCAGGACAACGTCTATCGGGTTCGCTAGTTCTATATATATTTAGATAAGAAAACTGTAATTCATCATAAACATCATTCATTTAACCCATTAATAAGATGCCTTAGTAATAAATATCTTAGAACTTTATTGGCAATACAGCTTACACGTAAAGAACCTGCCTTATGCTTTGACTATCTAGATTTTAAGTATATTACAAATACATATTATTTTAGTTGATGTGTAGTCGAAGAAACCAGTTCTGAAACTGTTCTAAACTATAAACGACTCCCACAGACTACTACAAATATAAATTGATACCGAAACGCACTTAAAGCTCGACAGATAATCTTTCTTCCATTTCTCGTTATAATCTAGTCAAAATTATCGTCTTAAGGACAGCGTGACAGTGGATGTCTTTATAAAAACGGCACCATTAAAATTATTCATAGTGTCCCAATATCAATCTTAATGTAATGTAGTAAGGTCTCGAATAAAATAGCAATTCAAAAGAAAATTATAAAGCTTGAATTTTGATAAAGAATCCATATTTCATAATCCACACTTTTGTCTTGTAAAATGTCGCGTCAATTTTGTGACATTATTTTGATCTGTAATTCGTTAGCGTTACGGGTGCGTTTTCAGTGCACACTTTTATAAAAGGGTTATTAGTCATTATTGAAATGGTATCATGGTGTTGTGACGTGTTTGATTAATAATGGTAAAGTCTGTGGGCATTATCGCAAAGTATTTTTAAATTCGTATATGTTATCAGTTTTAGTAAAAGATTTTGATAAGCCGCACCTAATTGAATATTAGTTAAATCTACTTAAAGTAAGAAACAAATTTAATACTTATGAAAAAATACTAGATTTTTTTTGTAACGAGTCCCACCTGATTCTTAAATGAACCCATATTTAGGAAATATTGTAGGGGACAAGGAGAGAACTCCTTCGCGGTATTTTCATTTTGATGACATTAATCGTAAAAAATAAAAATATCCCTAGACATCTTTATTTCTGCTTATGTTGTTTAAGAATTCGTAATTTTCCTTAATCCAAGGACTTCCAAGTACCTATGCCACTTTTATCTTTTAACTTTCAGAATGTAAGTGAACCCATTATATTGCATCTTGACAATAATTATATCCAAATATTTAAAATGGGGCGACGTTATTTTGATTGACACTGAGACATATTTGATACTTGAGATTTAACCCATATAGGGACGTCCTGGCTTCGCAAGGGCAACCTCGACTAAAATTATATACTTAAACCTTCCTAGTGAATCATTATAAATATTGGTGTAAACCGCAACTACTTCCGTGTAGTAGTAATAAAGTTCATAGCGAATAGACGAACAGATAGACAACTTTATACATTTTCCCCGTTATAATTTTAGTATAGATATACCTAATATAAACTCAAAAATTTTCGTAGTTAGCAATTATTCTCGACCTTCCATAATGATTGCCCGTATACCTGCCACTGGAATCCGTAATTGATGATTATTGGATAACGAACGTTTCCGGTAGAGGGAGACATCGTTAAAGTGAGATAAAAGATCAAAGTATGAATTTGTTTTAAGCTTTTTTTCTGTGTCATTGTGATACCTAATATACAGAATTATATTAACCTACTTTGTAATAATAATAATTAAAAATGTATAAAGAGAAAATTAAAACAAATTTAAAAACTGGTCCCTGGGTAGGTATAGTACCTACATTACCAAGATTTAGCTGATCCAATAACGAGGCATAGAACGGTGGAGAGTATTCTTCCAGTACTTAGTGACTGGGCAAACAGAAAAAGTGGTACTCTTACCTTTCGTCTTGTGCAGGTTGACAGGATATGAATGTTTTGGGAGATACTCGAGGTGGTTTTAGTGGGTATTGTTCATCCAGTCTGAATAGCAGAGATTTTGGCGTAGGTCGAGTCCCACATAAGACTGCAACCTTTGAGGGCATTTCCACCTCGGATATTTAAAAAAAGGTATAGTACCTACCTACCTTTTATGCTGGCAGCAAACACTGTATTGCGATATTTATTCGTTGAGCGAGGAAAACATCATTTCGGGGATCACCGGTCACCGGCTTAATTAATATTTAATAAATCTTTAATTAGCGCCTGTGGACTCGAACCCCACGACAATAAATTAAATAATACTTTACCGAGTGAATTTATTTACGCAATAATAAACAAATGAATATGCAATGCATTAAAAGTAACAGTGCATGTTATACATTATACCTAAAGGCGATAGGTGCAATGTTGGCGTAGTGGCTTCAGCGTGCGACTCTCATCCGTCGTAGCTGCGGTCGTAGGTTCGACTCCAGCTGTGCACCAATGGACTTCCTTTCTAAGTGTTTCTTCGCCCGAACGGTTAAGGAGAACATCATGAGAAAAACGGCATGCCTTATACCCAAAAAGTCGACAGCGAGTGGCAGGCACAGGAGGCTGGTCACCTATTAGACTGATCATGAAACAGATACAGAAATCTTTGGTCCAGGTCTTAAAAGGTTGTAGTGTCAATGATTTATTTATTTGTTTAAAAGGCGAAAGGTATCTATCTGTTTTTACTTAAATTATTGACCTATAAGGTACCAAGAAAACAAACAAACAAGAAGTTGTTAAATGGACTATAACGACCTATCACACTTCGCTACATTTCTCCGTTTATCCATAATCCCACGTCATGCACGCAAAGATAGTATTATTTAAATTACCTAAATTGACATAACCTAGAAGTAAGCAGGTATAGCAGGTTGAAATGGCCAAAAATAATAACATAATGGCAACGTATTCAACGAAGAGCGATTCGAATCGTCGACGACCAAACACTTTCCGTGCGGCTTGACCCCTTGGCGTTGCGTAGAGATGTTGGCTCTCTCTGCATCTTCTACCGCATTTACCATGGGGAGTGTTCAGAAGAGTTGTTCGGTTTAATACCTGCAGCTGAGTTTCATTATCGGACGTCAAGGCAAAATACAAAATACCATCCGTATCACCTCGAAGTCCGTCGTGCCACAACTGAGCGTTTTCTTAGGCAGTTTTTGCCGCGCACCACCACTTTGTGGAACCAGCTGCTCACTAAAGTATTTCCGAACCAATTCGACTTTGGGTCCTTCGAGAAAAGAGCGTACCAATTCTTGAAAGGCCAGCAACGCACTTGCAAGCCTTCTGGCAATGTGAGTGTCCATGGGCCGCGGTATCGCTTCACATCAGGTGAGCCTCTTGCCCGTTTGCCTGCTATTACATTAAAAAAAAGATGGGCAGACGATATAAAGAGAATAGGAGGCACAACTTGGACAAGAATAGCTAACATCAGAAAATAATGGAAACAGCTGGAAGAGGCCTATGTGTCACAGGACACAGATTACCCAAAACGGGTCACGTGTTGTATTAGATTAAGTTTTATTTATGTATTAGAATTAAGTTTTTTTATGTCACTTAAACAAGTATTAGTGTATTGTACTGGGTGTCAGCAATAAAGGCTTAATAATAATAATAAGAAGTAAGCTACTCTAAGGAACATTGTTATACTAAGAAATCAATCACATCTGAATCAAACGTGGAAACATTCAATGAGAACCATTCAATAAGGTACCTACATAAATGATTCGTCACAGTTACAGACAATAAGAATACATAACATCTGCCACTGAACAAACCGCGAACATGGCAGCATTTCACACCTTCCATCGATTTACGTCCAACAAATAAATTGAACTATTTCCACTAACTGTCAGCTGGACCATTCACTACTGGGTAAATAAAAAGCACTCGCTCCCAGCCTCCCAGATTCGCAACTATTATCTTGCTTTAACCAATCCAAGATGGAGATGCCATACCCGGGAAGCCATTGGCCCGTATAATCCCCTCGAGTCCGCCCCTTCTTCAAACTCCGCCCATTTCATGCAAAAACATGCTAGTTATCCACAGTACGCGCCTGTCAACGTCACAAGTATAACGCAAAGAATGTTACAAGATACACCACAGCCGTGAAACGAGTCTCATAAAATTCACGTTTCTTATCCGCTTATCATAAGTTGCATCACTGGTTCATGCCATCCTTTTCTTTTACCAATTCACTACGTGTAAGAAGAAGACGGACGATTAATTTGTCGTGTGGTGGTGTTTCTTTCGCGTTCAGTGTTCGTTCCACCTGACGGGCAAGCGGACGGCCGGTTTAGTCCCGGTTAAGTTATGTGTGTAATGTAATTCACTCTCGATAACAAAATGATGACTATGGACATCGGGATGTACAATAACCAGAATGGGTACAACGCTGAGTACTATCAGCAGGGATCTTACCAGACCCCGTATGAGGGATATCACGAGGGCTACTACGAGCCAAGCACGCACTATTATGAACCTATTCTCCACGGACAGCCTGAAACAACCCCAGTTATAAGCACGGACACAGGACTGTGTTACACGAACTTGGATTATGGAGAATTGCCCCAATATCCAATCCAGCCGTTACCGCCGCACCCAGAGACATTTAAACATAGAGAAGATCAACGACAAGACGAAATGCTTCACGAACATAAATTAGACAATCATTATTTAGAGACAAAATATAACATGCACTTCGTGGATGACACAATGCAGTATAGTCATGGGTCACCACTGCCGTGTGGGGAGTTTGAGGTCCCATACGTCCCAAAGGAGGAGTTTGGGGGTATGAGGGAGTTCCCTCGAGAGGGAGACATTCAACACCACGTGGCTCACCAGACTCATCCGCAGCATGCTGTGCCTACGTATAAGTGGATGCAGGTCAAACGGAACGTCCCCAAGCCAGCAGGTAAGCTTCTTAAGATTTACCGAAGAATTGAAAGTAATTACTGAAAATAACATGTTATTTGAAGTCTCGTAAGCACCTTTACAGTTATGTTACATTAATTAATTAAAACTGTTCATCGTCAATTATTAAGTTTTAAGTACGCCTAGAATATAAGCAACTACATGTTTTATATAGCAAAATAAAGCAATAATTTCACTAATATATCAAACGCTAGGCATGACATAGTTCACAACGCACAGAGCTTAATCTGGATCCAGGATTTATATATTTGAAAAACAGACATTTATTAAGCGTTTTCGTTCGCTCTTGCTTCAATACGATATTACGGGACATTCCCGTAATAGTTTTTATCAATTTTATTCTAAAATTATTTGTATTCTGACAAACAGATATCAATTCTGATAACAAAAAGCATGCATATATTTTTAACGACTTACCTTTTCACATTTTATGTATAAAATAATATTTAAATAAATAAAACTAACGTTTTAATATCAGTAAGTTCAAATTTGACATATAATTAAAATACATAATAATTACTGTAATATCACTAGGGAATGCAATCCCGACTCGAGATCGTGAATTCGAGATCCCGCGGGAATAGAAATATCAATCCGGCGGGATCCCGAAATTTTCAGGATCTCGTATAGTTTAAAAAAAATAATTCACGTGACTGAATACGATAAAAACTGCATGTTTGTGATAGTGAGGTTAATTAAAATAAAATATTATTTGAAAGAAAACAAAAGCCTTTATCCTTTAATATTACGAACTAGACAACTAACAATTTTAATTACATGAACATAATCAAAACAAAGTAGGTATAGCTCAAGGAGATTAAAATTGGTGATTTTGAAAGTAACTTCTAAAAAAAGAGTATCTTCTAAAGTGTCTCAAGAGTGCCGGTGCCGGATTAGATGCCGGTTAGCAGATAACCGGCATCTAATTTCCATTGCAATGTACCCTATGTAAGGTGCAATGTCGCGTGAAGCGTCCCGAGCGGATGTGTGTAGAATCGCTGACCATTGCAGCCCAATCCCGTCAATCTCGAACTGGATCTCGTCATATTATGCTTCGGGATTGATCCCGAAAAATTCAACGGGATCCCGCCAGATCGAGATCCCGCGAGATCGGGATTGCATTCCCTAAACATCACACAATAGTGAAATATTTCGACACATTTAATATCCTGTTCAGATTCGATCCATTTAAGATTTATATTTCATTTGTAAATGCTAAGGGTAGGATTTTAATAACGAACTTATGAGCCCACTATGTCAAAATTAATAACGCTTTTAACATACGGAAGCCCTACTTAGCGGTAATTCTCCACTCTACCCCTTAATAGATTCTCGTTCGTTACTCACTTATTGTATATAACGACCGTGTTTAACTTAACTTTAACTAAATTAAAAATGAAATAGAATCCCGTAACAATACGGTATCGGAAAATCTTATACAGTATAAGATTATTTCTCATTACAAAAAAGGTATCTTAAGAAAAATATTAAATAATATCTAAAACTAGGTTATACAATGTATAATACATTAAGCAAGAAACAACACAACAAAAACTCCACAGTTATGTCACCTAACATTAGTTAAGTTACATATATATCTTTTAATTAATTACAAGCGTAAACAATTATTGCATACTTGTCAATTTCAACCGTTTCAAAAACCACATTCATAAATTGTAATATAACATTTCACGTTTCCGATAATGTCCAATAATATAAGCGTCACTCTTCAACTCTTTAAAAAGTCAAGTTAGTTTTTTGTCACAACAATTGTTTTAAACAATAAAAGCCAGTTGTTATCCAGCTTTAAACAAAGTATATCATTTAACATATATTTGAACATACAACAACCGCAACCGAACTTAATTCTTGTTAAATAAAATTACAATAGTCGCGACGGAGTGAGTCTTACAACTTTTATTAAAGGTCGTGCCTATTTGAGGATACAGGAGGTTTCAAACACCTTTCTAAGGGCTTCTATTTAAATTGGAGAACTATTCCGTATTTTAATTTTTGGCCCCTCAAGGGTTAAATAAATAACCCCTTATGAAAATTTAATACAAGACAATCAAGGCTGCACCAGTAATTAAAAGAATCGCTTAATTAAAGACCAATTAATATATGACAGGTAACATTTACTACTTGTTATTTCGTGACTTATTAACAATTCGTATAAATGCGTACAAGCGTTTTTTAATTAAACGGATATTATGACATCTAATTCATTATATTCTTGTTGCTACGAATGAGGTAACGTCAAAATATGAACAAATAGGTTAGGTAAACAAGTAAAAATAGACGTTTATTTTTTATACTCTAGCAATATAGCCTGAACTATAGAATGTTGCAAATAAATGATCTGTACTAAAAATTGAAGGCAAAGAATATATTGCCAGGAAACAGGGAAACTAAGTACGCTTGTAAGATCATGTACATTTGACCAAAGGCCTTATCTCAGAAATGGGATCATTATAGCTAGTAAATAAATAAAATTACTTACATACCTAAAGTCTGTAATAACTAGTAGTATATATATATATATATATATATAATATATATTATTCATTATTAATCTACAATTCCAAATATTATTGTAAAACTGTAATTAATTTAATATTTTTCCTATTATTATTAAGACTACTAGTTCAAAATTTAATTTTAAGATGTTAAAGAACATGTCAAGTTGCATAGATGATAGACTTTAATTAGACGTGTGTAAGTGTCAAAGAGATTTCGATAGAGACGTCTTTACCGTGACAGGAGGTGACATATCGCCATAGACAATCTAGTCTAGTTATTACAGACTTTAGGTATATATATATATATATATATATTACTTACATACCTATAGTTATATATATATATTGTAATTCAACTAAAATTACTACAAAGAGCAATGCAACTAAAAATTTTATCCAAACTTAATCGTTATTTAGTTTCGATTATAGGTATACTTATCCTAATATAGGTTTGTCATATTAAGTACTCATAAACTCTTAATAACCGAGTACGGCTGGATAAGGGAGGAAGTATATATCTGAACTACATATCTACCATACCAATGTCATGGTCCGTTACATTCTTTTATCAAATTATATTTCTGTCGCAAATTTAAATGCTTTCATATAGAAAACGAAATGCCGAAATAAAAAACAGTTGAATTATTTAACTCCTTGAAATAATTTAAACAAAAACTATTAATTCGTGACGGTATGTGAAATCTATCAAATTATTTTGTGTGTCAGAGGTTGTGACCCGACTCTGACGATCTGACATAAGTGTCTGACACCCCGTAGACACGCTTCACTGCTAACAGCCGACTGTCACTTTATCTTTTAAATTAATTTAAGTTTAAAAAAGAAATGTAAATGTTAGTACTAATAGAATAAAATAAAACACTCATTAAATGTTAGTTATTTTTGACATTAAACGGTTAACATATTGTAAATGGTCTTTCTCCGTAATAGTTCTCAAAAATGGTATTGTATAATGGCATGTAAGATATCGTTATATAAATCTGAGACAGGTATATATAAACTAACTTAACTAGCGTATAAATTTTGGTATATTTATTTAAACTTCGTTACATTATAATGAAAGTTTATATTATTATTATTCTAAATAAAATAAAAATAACATAATACAGCTAACATAAATTAACAAAAAACAATAACTAACCTTAAAATATAATAACTAAATTATGTATCTTATTAAAGGGAGTCCCTTTAGGCAAAGTACCGAAGATACTGGCAGCGTCCCGCCTTTGAATAGCTAAACTATTTTTTAGCTGTAGCTGCCAGCTCTTCGGTCTTCTGAGATATGGACTAACCTTTTTGCTATTCCCTTAAAAATCCTTATAGCGCTAGGACCCAACGAACCAAGGGTTTCGACACCGAATGGGACAAAATCATATTCGGAGCCTAGATCGAAAAAAATAAAAACATAATATATGTCAATCGATCTCGAACCTTAGTGAAGAAAAAAACTAAGAAGTGCCTAACAAAATCAACACAAATAAAACATACTTTAGACTTCAGATACCAATTGAGGCATTGCTGGATGCGGTGTCAAACTATTTCTATTTGATATTAAATAATTATAATGCATTTTCAAGACTTTGAAAAGGAGAATAGTGCTATATACTATTTTTTATAGGTTAACGTCTATGATAACTGTATGGCCTGCTATATAAGGGATGCTTTATTAATATTTCTATACCACCAAATGTATATTCGATAATGTAAGATTACTTAATTATTTAGTATATATTTTACGTAGTTATATTTTTTATTAAAATAAAAAAAAATGGCGTGTATACAAGTTTTGTCACCCTTGTCCGGCCATCGCGTGACAGTAAACAAACAGTCGGCCTAATGTCGGATTAGCCGTGTTCGCGTGCCGACTACTGATATTTTCAGTTTCATTAATTCACAATTCAGAAAACATACTTGTTTTTTAAAGCAGTTAACCTGGTAGGTGATACCTCTATCTTATAACACATATGGCGTCTACCAGCTATGGCCCTGTATTACCCGCTTAATTTGGTCGTACAATGATGAAGCCTTTCTATCCTTGTCGACGACCCTAGAGCTGATGCTTTCGTTGCTCATCGATTAAGTATCGTAATACAGCATTTGCTGGGAGCATTAAATGAACACTGCCACAGGGAACTTTTTAAGTTTATTTTCATTTTTCGATTTTATGCTTTTTTACTCAGTAAGTTAAGATTATTGTAAATACTCTAAATATTTACGTAATAAAATATAGCCTAGGTCATCTATGTCAAAGATTATGTAAGGTAATTGTCTATGCATCTAAATGTATGATAAATGGTCTTACAACACACAAATTATTTTCTACCAGTAGTTTCTATTACCTCCTTCAAGAAATACAAATAGATTTTAATTTAAGTTTAACATACTACTTTCATATTTTTTCTATGCAAGAAAGAATGTTTTGTTAATGTTGACATTGACCATGACCGCCTTCATAAGACTTAATCAATATTTAATATTCATAATTTTTCATAGAGCATAGTAATAATAATAATTAAAAATGGATAAATATAAAATGTTGGCTACAAATGCTGTATTGCGACATTTATTTGTTGAGTGACGCAAGCACCAGCTCTGGGGTCACCGATACCATCTACCAGGCGTCAACTTAAATCTTTAATTAGCTCTTGTACACTTGAACCCCACGGCCCAAGAGTCTCTACACCAAAGGGAACAACATCAAAGTTGAAGAAAAGACTCTTATATTTTAAGCCTTTATTATTTTCCGCGATATTGCGGCACACAAGACCCGTTTTGTGTTTTGTGTCGCATGGGTCTGGCAAGTATTCGCGAATATACAAAAAACCGTATATTTTGCAATTTATTAATTGAAGGTTAAACTGTGAAATATGTCCTAACATAATTCTCTTACACTATGCATTAGGAAATCACGACGCTTTTTTTATATATTGTTTTTGGAACCCATAATTATTTTAATCAAATATTTGCGCGAGATCTTGCTTTAGACCTTCATCCGAGAGAAACCAAATATTTACGTTCAATGACAAAAGGCAAATGTTTGCATGAATCTAAATTCATTATAGGCGAGGAGCTGACGTTGCTCCACCTTTTTTAAATATGTCCTTAGTCTTCAATTTGGTTAACGAAATAAATAATTTCTTAATACATTTTATTAATTTGTACCGAAATTAAGAATGTTACATTTAGTTCAGTTTAGTACTTGTATAATTTTTCATTGTTACCAGTAAATTTATATTTGGTAATATAGTTATGCGCTAGTACATTTTTTTTCTTGGTAGGGTTGCGTGGAAGAGACCGCTTGTTAGGTTTAAGGCTACCTTAAGGTTGCATCTCCAATAATTTTTGCTACCTGTAATGTAACATACTTTAAATGTATGTTTTTAAAGCGTCTGAATCTGAATTTTTAAAATGTAAACTACTACTACTAAAATGTAAAAATAAAACTAATATAGTAATTGACAGTTTAAGTGTCAAATATATCCCTACAATTACTCTTATACTAGGCATTAGTTGCAAAGCACGATGACCAGCTTTATACCGGAGCTCGCCCTGATATTAACTATGTCACACCGCTTTACATGACACGACAAATTGACAGAATTTACTTTATTCAATTAATTTCAGCCAGACAATTTGATTAATTTATAAGGACCTTCTTTGTGGTCTATGTATTGAGTACAATACAAGAATATCGAAATACTAAAGTATAGATATTCATCTTAAACAAAATATCAGTGAAATTATGTTATATAAATTTGGTTAGTAGTAGACTCAATTTTATAAAAAGGCAAAAAAGGTTTTTTTTGGTTGAATAGTCGTTAATTATAAAAACAATAATTTAACGGTTTAAAACTGATTTGACTTTGACGTTGTTAATTTATAAGCTCTGTGACATAATGACAATGGCAGCTGACAGCAACGCCATCGCTCCGACATATAATACAATAAATAATAAAAATACCTAGTTATTTGTAACCAACGTCCATGCTAAACATTGGCTTAACCTTTTATCTAGATTCTGTACATTCAAATGTCAAAATAACGTCAGTAATACGCGAGTCACGTTAAACGTTGCAAAAAACGACCACACATGGACGATGTTATCGGAACTGAGACAGGTCCTAAGACTTTGCGGAGCGATTTCTATGCAATTCAACTTAGTATTCGCATTAAATGGGTTAAGTAATTTATTATGTATGAATATTATCTTCACAATATTGCATTCACAATTTTACATGCTACTAATAACCATTGAGATTTTGGTCCCTTAAAACTTTGTACTTAAAAGTAAAGACTTCGTAATGGTAGCTAAGAAAAAGGTGTTCAATCTATGTATCCTACCATGTGTTACATACGGGTGCCAGACTTGGGCATTATCTCAGAAAATAATGCAATTGAAATAGCGCTGGACCGGGCACATGACGAGAGATAGCAGGTTGAAATGGACAAAAATAATTACAGAATGGCAACCACGCGATGGAGAAAGGAAAAGAGGAAGACAGAGCAAGAGATTAGCAGAAGATATAAAGAGAATAGGAGGCACAACTTGGACAAGAATAGCTAACATCAGAAAATAATGGAAGCAGCTGGAAGAGGCCTATGTGTCACAGGACACAAATTACCCAAAACGGGTCACGTGCTATATTAGATTAAGTTTTATTTATGTAACTTAAATAAGTGTTAATATATTATACTGGGTGTCAGAAATAAAGGCTTAATAATAACAACCATGACCAATTTTGTGAGAGGATGGTACTAAGACTGACCTATATACAATATATACGATATATACAATAATATATACATACATATATATATATATAATATGTTAATAATAATAAATTAAAATTCTACAACCCCGTATTGAACCAGAACCCCTTTCGGAGCTAATTCGACTTAGGGTCCTTCAAGATAAGAGTGTAGCAATTTTTAAAAGGTTGACAACGCACTTGTGAGCCTTCTGGCAGTGTAAGTGTCCATGGGCGGTGATATTTCTGAACAATCTGGTGAGCCTGTTCTATAAATTGTTATTTGAAAAGGGTCGGTTTTTGACTTGCCGATTTCCTCACGATGTTTGCCGTAAGAGCAAAATAATTGTTTACATAGAAAGAAAAATTCGTTTATCCACAGCTGGGGTTGAGTCACGCTTTAGTCCAAGACAGACCGAACTTACGTCAAATAATATTTTATAAAAATAACCACCGATTTGAAAAAGTTTGTATATATACGAATCGCTCATTAATAATAATAATAAAACTTTATTCATGACATAAATATGGTTGTGGCAAAATTGGTCTAACGCCTGCTATACGATCATGTGCTAGTCCGTGTGTTGTGGAAACTAGATTACAATTATGCCGTGGTACATGGAGATTTAGTTACTTCTAATAAAATAATTGTTATAAGACTTTATTTAAACGTGAATGTATGAGTATGTGTACGGGTGTGTCTGCGTAGGACACACTCTGTATTTAAGAGTTGTTATAAGCGTGCGTGTCTTTGTTAGCTTATGGAACCTCAGTCATGCCAAAATGTGTAAGGCCAAAATAGAATCAAAATCCAATTCGGCTAGCATAATTCATAAGAATTAAGTCACAAAATGATTATGCATTATAATATGTAGAATATAATATATAATATAGAAAGTATAGATTGCGAACTATGCATGGAAATATTTTGGTAGAATGGGTAGTACTGGAAATGGAAAGTTCATAAAAAAACTGGTACCTGATTAATGCAAACGAAATTTGAATATAATTTTTCCTTCTATTACTTTTTAACCGACTTCGAAACGTTGTATGGATGTGTTCAAGCTCTAGCTCCGCCATCCGTGGAGCGATCTCGACGTTAATGATAAGCAGTAATCCGAATTTGACGTAGACGCCAAAAGTCACGTTTTAATGTAAAAACTGACTTTTGGCATGCACTTCCAAAATAGCCTAAAGTCTTCATTTAATTTTCTTGATAAAGGACCAAATAGGGATACGAAATATTGAATACATTTTAGTGTTATCTGGAATCGTTTTTTAAGGAATTTATACAATACACATTAATATTTTAACGAATTTATTATTCTCGCGACTCTGGGCTCCGCGCGTTGTTTATTTACATAGATTTATAAAGTAGCGCGGCACGTTGCGGCAAATTTGAAGGCGCTCTGAGTAGCAAGCTTGTCCTTCCTACTAAGAGTCACATGAGAGAACATGAACTAATATCAGGTTGAAGAATTTATTGATGAGGTTGAGAGTAGTCCAGCGATATGGGATTTGAGATCCGACAAGTACAGCAATAAAATTGAAATGAAAAAGGCATGGGAAGAAATATGCAATAAATTTATTGAGAATATTAAGTGAAGAAAAAAAGTATATTTTTAACACAATTATTTTATATTTTCATTACTTGCCATGACAATTCTCCTTCTGGGCAAACAAAATTAATAATTTTTCGCTTTAATAAAAACACTAAGAACAGTGTTTCTTCGTCAGAGTCCTTAGTCGTACTTAGCGACAGCAGTGCAGCCGTGTTTTTCGAAAAATTTCTGGCCCTGTTGCGACAACGGTGTTTGGCGTATTCGAAAATGTACTTGCGGAGATGAGGCCTTCATTAGTCTTTTTAGTAGTTTTACAGTCATTTTTAAACTTAGAATATTATATCACTTAAATTGTTGTTAAAAATTATGGACAAGGGACAACAATTACGTCCCCATTCATAAAAACAAGATAAGTTTTGAAGTTATTTGCCTCTTTTCATCGCAGCGGAAACACAATTTGATAGAAAGAGACGAAATAGAACATTAATTTATAATGATGATACTACCCCGCAAACTTCTTCACTTAGTCTACCTTTCTAGAAGCTACATTGGGACATTGGGACTGTTCGCTTTTCAGGAATAAAATCTTAAGTATGTACTAATAAAAACATTTTTTTTTTACTATCCAAATTTTCTCTTCATAAATTTCAAGATTTCCCTTTAATGTCGCAGTAAGAAAGCAACAAAGTAAAGCGATTCCTTGGTCATTACACGATAAAAAGGTCCTATTACAATCATAATTTTATGACGATATTTACATAATAGCTCAATGCTTTTAAAGCGCGGCTGCCGGTTCGAATCTCGGCCAATCATTAAGTGGCGGTCACAGCTAATAACGCTTGCAAGTCACCTGCATAGGCCGATGGGCTGAGTCATGAGAGAATCGCGCTCTAATATAATTTTGAAAAAGTACTAAAAAAATTACTTTATTTATTTCGTAATCCTACAGTAAACCTATATATGTATAACTCAAAACAATTATACTAAAGATATATCCAAAGATGGTATACATAATATACTTATACAAAATAACAAATGAAAAATTCAGTAACAATTATTTAAGACATTTAACTAAGTAATACCTATATATAATATATAATAATACTTATATATAATAATTCGGGTGTTTTGTGTGATGGTGTAAAAGGGAGTAGGTACATACCGTACAAGAGGATGTATATGTAGTTTCCCTACTTTAGACATTGTTAATCTATATAAATAGATATTAATCATATCATATGTTTCTAATGTTAAATGCTCACATAGAAAGAAAGTCATTGATACACAGCCGAGGATCGAACCTACGACCTCAGGGAAGACAGTCGCACGCTGAAGACACTAGGCCAACAATACTGCTGCACTGCTGTTTTATTTAATACTTATGCTTTTATTCCGTAAAAGCGACAGTCGTTTTGCCTCGTTCCTGCGTTCGCGGGGTCAGCTAGTTTTTAAATAAAAATAAATGTTTAAAAGTTTCCTTACACAGAGATACAAATATAGCCACCGAGACTGTTATTACATATTTAAAATACAGAGAAAACTCTCCTTGCCTATGTAATCATACATTATGTTACCCATTAGTAACAAGCAAAAATTATTTAAGTTCGCGGGGGCAGTGTCATAATACAAATACTTGAAACAGAGATCTCACATTATGGTGAGATTGGCAGTATAACCACGTACCTTATACGCGGCAACGCTATCAATTAGCATTTTGCGAGCCTCCTGCCGTTTGCCGGAAAATACAGACACAAAGACGCGAAGCGACACTCCTGTATGAGATATGTATTGGATGTGTCCAGTATGCCGTGTGCCGGGAGACATAGTCCTTGTTTCCAAGTGTTACTTACCGTTTGTGCTACGATTACTATTGCTATTAAAGTTATACCTCCTTTAATCAGGAGTGTGCACAATAAGTTATTCATTACTATATAGCTTTAAAGTTGACAGCCCCTGTCATCCATGTTATTTTACGATAGTATTTTGTAGTCAATAAAACAGTAAACTAGTAGTAAGTAGTGTAGTAACATACATACCAGACACTATACTATTTTAGAAAGATTCTGTAATTGTTTACTTAAAATTTACGGCTGTTTAAAGATATATATAAATAGATTAATTATTTTTTTGGATTCATATTCCAAAGCGTCGCTCGCTATCGCGTGTGTATTAGAGAATATCAGCTCATAGACCTAGTAAAGCGATTAGGAGTCCATTCGACCCTTGGCCGGTGGCGGGAAGGCGGTAAGGGCCGCTATCATGATCTGAAACGCTCGCACGCGAACCACGCACGAAAATATTCTGCTCTAAGAGATTTCGTACAAAATTTTTGTTACCTATTTTTTTCTTACACATTTTTTCTTTTTTTATTTAGTTATGTTAAAATTTAATTTGTTAAAAAACGTAATGTGTGCTTCAGTTTTGCACTGAATAAATTTTTATTTATACGAAAAGTGAAGTAATTTTTTTTTTCTTTACTCACAGTGGTTGCCTGGAAGAGATCGCTCGAAAGCGATAAGGCCGCCAGTTGCCCTCCTTTTGATTTAATTATGTAAAATTTTTTTAAATATTAATTATTACCATCATTATATTACTTTATTACCACTAATTCACAATTATTAAATAACAACTACAAAAAAACCTAATGCACCAGGCGGTGATCGCTTCCAGGCCGCCATAACTGAATTAAATATATAAATATATTTACAAAGCGCCAAAAATACATTTCCGAATCCGAATAATTTAATTATATTTCTTGTAATATTAATTTAAGTGATAAGTATAAAAATCAATTCGTAGTAATAAGTATAAAAATCGTCTCCTAGACTATGTCCTAGGCTAGCAACCCCTATTATATCAATTCGTGTTTTACGACGGCAACTATTCTACAATCCGTGTACGAAAACTTAAATTTACTGTTACAATTTGTATTTCGATCGAGTCCCTCTCTGAGCTAAGAGGCAAACAACTTTTGTACAGATAATTTTCCAAAATATAAACTTTAGTATACATAGTAGTAGATACCTTAACTTAAATTTTTTAGTTATAAACTGCGTGTTCCAAAGAAAAATGATTTGCTGTTTTTTCGTGTATTGTCAGTCGGCCTCACTCTAATTATATTAATAAACTCATAAAACAGTATAATTAGACCCAAAGTAGTCATTTTGTCAAGTGGTTTTAGCGTGAGACTCTGAACGTTTGATTTCCGGCTGTGCACCAATGGGTGATGATGATGATGAAGATAATTATTTATCCCTAATGGGAAAGGCAAAGGACTTTAGTCCATACACATGCACAAGGTCTTGTTCTTGGTAATAATTGGAGAGTTTTGGTAGTTTTAAACGCCGAAGCCACGTCTTCATGTCTTGTCCTATTGTTGTCATGTCTTATTATTCTCGGTCATAAGGCCTAAACCACTTCTTCGATGTTTTGAATTGGTCGAAGTCAATGTGCACCAATAGAATTGATGAAACCGGTATGCCATAGACCCAAACCATGCCATAGACCAAATATGTCAGGCAATAAAAGGCTAATCGTCTACTTAGAGAAAAAATAATGATCAACAAAAACAGTTTCTGATGCCAAGACTAGATTGGAGTTTTTGTAAATAATATAAAAGTGTATTAATTTAATAAATTAAATTAATTATATTTAAAGAATTATAAAAAATTCAAGCCCTAAACAATGTTAAATATATGCGTTCATATTGTATCACACATGTCCAAGTCGTGTCCAACTCTATAGAATTGGGTTTACTTCTAATCATGTTTTTTGTTCAAGAGATTCACTAAAGTATAATAGCGCCAAAACCGCGATGATACCATAGATAAAAGAAACTTTTTTTTTTTATAATATAGGGAGCAAACGGGCAGGAGGCTCACCTGATGTTAAGTGATACCGCCGCCCATGGACACTCTCAATGCCAGAGGGCTCGCGAGTGCGTTGCCGGCCTTTTAAGAATTTGAACGCTCTTTTCTTGAAGGACCCTAAGTCGAATTGGTTCGGAAATACTTCAGTGGGCAGCTGGTTCCACATAGCGGTGGTGCGCGGCAAAAATTGCCTTGAAAAACGCTCAGTCGTGGAACGTCGGACGTCGAGGTGATACGGGTGGAATTTTGTATTTTGCCTCGACGTCCGATGCTGAAACTCAGCTGCAGGCATTAATCCGAACAACTCCTCTGAACACTCTCCATGGTAAATGCGGTAGAAGATGCAGAGTGACCCCACATCTCTACGCAACGCCAAAGAATCGAGCCGCTCGGAGAGGGATTGGTCATCGACGATTCGAACCGCTCTTCGTTGGATACGGTCAAGTGGAAGGAGCTGGTACTGGGGAGCCCCCGCCCAGAGGTGAGAACAGTATTCCATGTGGGGCCGTATTTGCGCTTTATAGAGTTGCAAGCGGTGGCCCGGAGTGAAGTACCGTCTCGCCTTGCTGAGCACACCAAGCTTTTTGGAGGCTAATTTAGCCTTTCCCTCCAAATGACCGCAAAACTGAACGTCGTTCGATATGTCAACGCCAAGTATTCCGATGCTGGCTGTGGCTTCAAGAAGAGTGTTTTCGAAAAGAGGAGTAGCGACAAAGGGTATTTTTTTTCGCGGAAAACGCGCAAACTTGTGTCTTCTTGGGGTTAAATTGGACTAGATTTAATCTACCCCAGTCCGAGACTCCACGTAAAAGAGTTTCGACTTCAGACACAAGTTTGTTCCGGTACTCATCGACAACTGCCCGAGAAATACCTGCCCGGCCAGTGTAAAGAGTATCCCCAGTGCTGTCGTCCGCATAGCAATGAATGTTGCTAAGTTGCAACATGTCATTGATATGCAGAAGAAACAGGGTCGGGGACAGAACACAGCCTTGTGGGACCCCAGCATTCACGGGTTTAAGGTCGGAACATGCTCCGTCGACGACGACCTTGATGCTCCGATCGGCTAGAAAGCTGGAGATCCAGTCGCATAATTTCTCAGGAAGCCCGTAGGCTGGAAGCTTCGAGAGCAGTGCTTTGTGCCACACCCGATCGAAGGCTTTCGCTATGTCCAAACTAACCGCTAGTGCCTCCCCCTTGGACTCAATTGCCTCTGCCCATCTATGAGTAAGGTATACTAGAAGGTCACCAGCCGAACGACCACGACGAAAGCCGTACTGATAATCGCTAATCAGCTGGTGGCCCTCTAGATAACTCAAGAGCTGGCCATTAATAATGGATTCCATTATTTTGGAGAACAAGGAGGCTATTGCGATTGGGCGATAGTTGGATGGATCAGAGCGATCGCCTTTTTTAGGGATCGGATGTATCGAAGCGGTCTTCCAGCAATTCGGGACAGTGCCGAGCGAGTACAGGTACCGGAAAAGGCGCGTCAGGACCGGAGCCAACTCAGGAGCACAAGTACGCAGCACAATTGGAGGGATACCATCCGGCCCGCTCGACTTATGAATGTCCAAGGAAGATAGTGCTCTGCGAACAGCACGTTGCCGGAATGTGATTTCCGGCATTGAGTTATCACACCGCGAAATCGCCGGTGGTGATCTCCCCCGGTCATCCAAAGTCGAGTTGGACGCGAAGAGACAGCCCAAGAGGTCGGCCTTCTCCTTCGCAGTGTGGGCGAGCGAGTCATCCTCTCTGTGCAGCGGTGGTATCGATGGCTGACAAAAATTCCCTTGTCCCAGAAGGGAGTTGGGCCAATCTCTCGCCAAATCTGGCGATGTGCTCTGACTTTGCCTTAGCGATTTCCCGTTTGAAGGACCTGGAGGCTGAGTTATATGCTTTTTTATGTTCGCTGGTATTGGCATCACGACATATCGCCGCTTCCGCCCATGCATTAAAGCATTCTCGCTTTCGACGCGATGCCGCCTTGCAAGAACGCTTAAACCAGGGCTGTGACTTGCCACCGCTCGGCACCGCAGAGAATGGAATAAAAAGTTCCATGCCCTGTAGAACCACTTCGGCGACAGAGGCAGCGACGGAATCTGGAGCTTCCGACGAAAAGCACATAGGCCCCCAAGGGTAGGACGCAAAGAAAGACCGCATCCCATCCCAATCTGCTGACCGATAGTGCCAAATACGACGACAACCCGAAAAACGGGGCCGAGGAGGGCGCGTAGTAGGCACAGTACTCCGGACCACACAATGATCCGATGAACCCAATGGCGGGTCAACAGAGACTTGATAGGTCTCCGGATGTGAGGTCAGCAGAAAGTCCAACAAAGAGGGTTTATGACCATCCACATCTGGTATTCGCGTAATCGGAGGGACCATTTGTGACAGGTCGTAAGCTAAAGCAAAGTCGTGAAAGGATCTTCCCGCGTGATCGGTGGTTTCCGAACCGAGCCAATCGGCATGGTGAGCGTTAAAATCGCCAAGTATTACGATTTCAGCGGTAGGAACCCCTTCGAGCAGGGAATCTGTAGCCATTTGGATGTGCTCAATGAGTCGCTCAGTTTCGGTATTTCCGCTATGGGACCTATACAGGCATGCGTAGAATCGCGGATGGTCATCGCAGTCTACGCGCAGCCAGAGGCTAGATAGGTCCCTTCCTTCAAGCGACCCGAGGCGACGAGAACAGATATCCTCTCTGACGTACACGCAAACTCCCGCCCGCGGCACAAATGAATGTTCCAATTTGTACCCCGGGTAGGAGAGGTAGGAAGTATCAGCCGGGGAGGATATCTGAGTTTCAGTAAGGAAGAATAAGGCCGGCTTCGCAGTTTCGAGGTGAAAGTGAAGAGCGTTAAGATTAGAGTTGAGCCCCCTAACATTGGTAAAGTCCACTGAGAGCGTGGAAGGGGATGCCTTCGGTAAATTCTTCCGTTTGCCCCGAGATCGAAACCTATAGTTTTTTGCGCAGTTTTTGCCCACCCCAGAATACGAAGGGCAGCCTGTGCATCCACCACCGAATACTGATTGTTCCGATGATGGACGCTCAGAGGGGGATTCTCCACAGCGGAAACGTGTGGGGTAATCTCTGTTTAAACTGCATCTTCATATTCTGGGGGGGGGGGGGGAATTGATGGGCTCCGGGAGTCTCACTCACCGCACGAAACGCGAGTACAATAAGATGAACCTATTGCATCACTTCACGCCGGTTTTCTGTGAGACAGTGGTACTGCCCCGGTCGTGCCTGCCCGATTGGCTGAAGCCCGAAAGCAACAGCATGGCACTCCCACTAGGAAGGGGGTTGACTGACTGCACTGGTGAAATAACCTCTGTCACAGGTTATTTCATCAGTGGGCGATGGGGTCGTCACATCCCGACGCCTTCAACTTTGTTCCAATGTCAAAACTTTCCAGTTAAAACTTTTTGGTGTTTAAACTTCTTGTCATCTTTCGAGTAAGTTGTGGTCTGTAATTCCATTTTTAATATTATTTATTCTAAAGTTCTCTCGTATAATTTAGATATTTTATGAATGGTTTTTGAAACAGTATTTACTGAAATTTAAATACACATAAACAAAAGAAGAATCGATTAACTCAAAGAGCCTATGTTTTAATTAAAAATACTTCAAAGATATTAAAAATGTCAAGTTTTAGATACTTAAAGTTTCAACGAGATACTCGCATTCCGGTAGATACCATTGTTTTGTAGTGATATGAGTCGAATGACGGCGTGGGACGTTCTCTTGATATTTAAGTCATTAATAACGATATGTTAGGGTTCCGCGGGAATTTAACCTAAAATCGAAAGGAAGAATAACCTTATGACTTAGTGAAAATAAAGTCCAATTAATACAGAAATTTTTGAAATTGTAAAAATACCTAGTTTCAAGAGCTGTCAAACCATTTTTTCTATATAAAGATTGACATTTATGAAGGCGCTCAAAAGAAATGGTGTTGTGATAATTATGAAATATCCATGATGATACAAACTTGGTACACGAAAATTTAATATCGGAATCTTCAAATCAGGAAAGGCGGTAGGCCTATATATTCATAATCATACAAAAACCAGTGGCTAGATTAGATAGTATATTTAAATTTTAATAATGCCAGCAATATTAATAATAAATTTAACTAAATTATGCATATTTTTGTACGGATTCCTGGTCAATTCGTGCAGCGGACCGAAAAAGATAGATGCATTCGAGATGTGGTGTTGGAGGAGAATGTTGCGAATACCATGGACTGCAAAAAGTCCATTCTAAACCAACTAGAGATCCCCACAAGATTGTCAACTATCATTTACAAAAGGGGAAATTAGCTACTATGGCTATAATGCCAGGAAAAAGCCGGGTAGTCTCGACAAACTGGTAATGGTAGGGGTGATGGCGCAAGAAGTCAGGGTCAATCGTCTACTCGTTGGTCTGACCATTAAAGACAATTGTGGGTCTCAACATCCCTAATGCCCTGAGACAAGGGTAGGATAGAGCAGTGAGGAGGCAGCAAGCCCATATATCTGTGAGGGTTTTCTTGACAGTGCACTTTGGCTATGAATTACAACAAATATTATTAACTATATGTATTTTGAAGTCTTTATAAATATCAAAGTTTCTATTATCTAGTAGTCATTTTACCTTAAACTATAACTGGACAAGCCAAGGCTGTACATTTCGCTTACCTTTCTTAGTTTTATAAGCGTGGCGATTTCCTAAACCGTCGAGTTGCGCAAAGTATTGCCAGACGAAGGCACTCTCTTTAACTGACACATTGCATTATTATATAACATTTAATTATTTCGCTTATAATCTATTGTTGTACGTGATTAAAATAGAGTAAAACTAAAATGCTCTATTATTTAAAGCACTCCGAAAAGCCAGCAACCGTACAATAACAATAAGATATTTCTTCAGACTTAGAATGTGTGTGTGTATTAAAAATAGGCATAAAGGGAGACATTACCTACTACTAGACGCCTGCATCCGCCCTTGATAAAAATAGCTACGTGTCACTAACATTAAGTTGTTGTAAGCTTTAAGTTTTAGAACTTACTGTATTGATTATCATAGTAATTCACTGATAAACACCCTATTTCGTGTATTAATAATATATTTGTTTACCTATTTCAAATAAGTATAAAATTATCAATTTGCGTCACACGGATTAGCTAGATAACATCAATGATTAGGACGTTATCGTTGTGAGTGGCACTGTATATCTAATCTGTTAACATCGTATAGGATTTTTATTGATCTAGATTTTACTAAATTGTTGCCAGATAACGTTAATTGAGCGAAAAAATTACCTTCATTTCATTAATTCTGAAAGAGTATCTATGTTATGTATCTATTCTATATTTATTTAATTTTACTTAAATAGGTACAAAAGAACAAAAACTTATTTAAAATATACAGGAAAAGAAATCCGTAAAAACCGAATAAAAATTTAGATAAATTGAGTGTGTATGTATGTACGTGTGTGCGTGAATATGAAAAATCCTCCCGTAGACCGTCTCGTCTACATAGACTACTACACAGATACCTTCATCGCATAACGTATTTATTTGTATTTATCTGTATTCCTTCTTTTCGTAAATGTTTTAACCTTATACAGTATAAGCTCTTGATAATATCATTCGTTATCACGAAAAATTCTCTATAACTTAAAAATGAGAACATTTGTTTGGTTTAACACAAAACCCATACAATTATTCCCTCTTTATAACGCGACAGCCATTCTCTATTGCGAAGAAATATTTTCATATTTAGACATCAACAACATACTTAAGTGTAAATGTTTTTATAATCAGCTTACAAAACTAACCTTTAGAGGTGCCGAAATTTCTTAGAAAGACACCTGAGGACATAAACAGCCGTCTCGCCTTTGTTATTGTTAATTGTATTAACTCGTGTGCCATTATTCTGAAATTACATAGCTATATTACATGTAGGAAATTTTGGTCTCACTAAACGCACTATCGTCACCTATCGTGTATTGTCAGTCGTAAACAAACTTTGAAACTGTCAAGATGACCATTAAAAGAAAAGTGTTATGTCTTAACGAAAAAGTTTAATACTTGCGATTATATCCTATCGATAGGTGTTGTTTTCTCCTCCCGTATAACGAAATCACTCTAAAAACAAAAAATGCTTGGTCCCTTGAAATCCGTTATAAATAAAGAGTTTATAGTGTATTATGTAATCCAACTTTGCTTATATATTTAGTAATTTTTGTTATTATATATTTAAGTTAGTAGATCGTAATGTTAAATGATGTCTTTACGCAGTAACAGCTTATATAAAAAATTACCAATAAAAGTAATGTAACTAAATTCTACTGAGAAAATTGTACTTTACTATCAGTTAAATCCTATCGGTCGTAAACCTGAAATCACGATTTATTGGCGACTTCTTGTTTACCTTATGATACTTTAAATCAACCATGGACTTTGTCAATATAAACGTGGATCGAGTGCAAAGTATGTGATACAGATATGATAAAGACATTTTTGATTTGTAGCTATGCAAAATTGTTTGATATTGTGGAGATAAATGTCAATAACCTTGAGATTTTTGTGACAGTAACAGTGAGGGTAAGAGCAGCGTTGGCCTCGTGGATTGAGCACATGACCCTCGTCCCAGGGTACGTAGAGTAAAACCTCTCTGAAAGACCAAGGGTTGGAGCTCTAATGGTTTTTAGGGTAATATTCAGTGTATGTCAGTGATATGTCAATACAAAAAATTCAAAACATAGTGCCCAGTCTCGACTATGACACTTAGTTGTAGTAAAACAACCGACATTTTATATTTGTACTAGCTTTCCTACTTTTTAAAACAATATTTTAGTAGATAAATAGAGTATACCTTCATCGCATAACGTAACTTCGTAAACTCGTAACCGTGTGGTATTTAAAGCTGTGCATCATTTATTTTACTGCGTGCACTAAACCGCGTTCAGATTAGCGTGGTAATAACCTTCTAGATTAAAGTCACTATAAGAAATATGACATCTAACTAAAGGCCAAAACAATGTTCTCGGATACTACACAAAATGTCTATGGGTAGGTATATGAATTCGAAAAAAAATATCGCATTTAGAGTTATCTGTAAATTTTACATGATGCTGACAGAAGCTAAAAAGAGCTCTTGTTATACCTTCAATCCAAATCTTATTTATTTACACACGAGTATAAATATTAATAGATGAAAATTAATTACACTTGAAATCTGCAATTATTTTCATGAATTAGCTAAACTACTGTCTTGTTAATTTCATAATAATTATTTATCGTTTAGTTAAATAAATTTATTATTCATATAAACAATAACCTGTACAATTTCCATTTACAATAGATACAATAGTATCAAGATTAATATAACGGTAAAAATTTCCCTAACAATGCTACCAACACAATGAAGTCATCACGTTTGACATTTGGTCGGCCATCTTGCGCTGTCAACTGTCACATCGATTAGAGACCCGCGATCGATCATCCGCTATCGCGTGTTGGTATTCAGTAATTTATTATATTTTGAGTAAGTCCGGATGCAGGCCAGGTAACCTGTCAACACTCAATAAATCAATTAAACATTACATCTCAGTCTCCATGATAACGATGCACTCAAACACGTAACGATAACGCCGATCGCTTACTTTAAGGAACAAATATACCCTTCCTTTTATTGGACTGCATAATTCTAAATAATCTTGCCAGTACTGCATATGCAGTCGCCCAGGCATATAATATGTTGTATAATAAAATTAACAGCGCTCCTGGTGATAACTCGCAAAACTAAAATCGAATACTTTTATCTACTAAATTGTTAAAGTTATGGTATAGGCCTGTCCCATTCCTTATTGAACGCACGCTCAGATTGATGTAATTTTACCGATATAGTCTGGGTAAATTATAACGTTTAAAAATTAATATATTATCTTTAGCACATGGTTTGCAATTTAAATTTCAGACCACAGTTATCTGAACTCGGAATTTCTCACCATTATAACAGTCTAAAGCTCCATTCTTGCTCTGACAGTTATTAAGACTTAGATAAAACGTCTAGATATCCTAATTGTTTCAGGCAAAACGGACCAAACGTGCGTCTAGGTGCGGAAACTCAGTCCACACTACTACTCTTAGTATTTGAAAATCTCAAATTAATTCCTCTATAATTATATTATAAAACTATTAAAGCTTCAATTATTTTGTTTATTTCACAATAACTTTAACAACTTTGTACATACAATACCAATTACGTAAAAATAGATTGCAATTATTTATTTAAATTCTTTTAATTCATCAGTTTTATTATACAGATTTAATCACAAGTAATGAATTAGCTTTCATGAAGCATTTTATCTGATAATTAAAAATGATGCCGTTTCTAATTAAAATATCTGTAAAACTAAAGAATGAGGATGTGAACATAATAAACGCAATATCATACACAATGAAAGGATTAATCATATATTTTGAATACACAAACACGCCATATACAGAAAAATTACTAAATAGGATAACGATGTACTTATTCGAATTCGTTTAAAAGCAATGTTTATTAATAATTTACGTAGTCTATAAATACCTTAAGCAGTAATAATAATATAGATTATTATAACTAGAATCATTATATGTAGAAAAATATTGTAATTCTAATTATAATATTTTATTAATTAACCCCATTCAACACAAACTGATAATAAGATATCACAATAATAGATTTTAAAAATAACAAAACAAACAAATATCTTGCATTTAAATTAAATAAAAACTTAAAAGCTACTAAAATCGAATCAATTAGTAACACAGTTAGAAACACAATATGTATGGTATCGATGGATAATATATGTACACATACGTAAGGGAAGCGAAATATAAATATAACAATCAAAATCACTAATAACATACCTAAAATTAACAAAAGAATAGTGAATCAAAGCGTTAATACAGTTGCAACTAAATCTTGATAAAAATAATCCATAAGAAAAACAAAAAACAATTCATAGAAATGTAATAAAACAACAAAAATAATACAAAATTGTGATATTTGTTTTAATGTTAATAGTTTTGATCCATTTGGAAACAAAAATATTCCACAAAACAAATTCACTGATGCTCACATAGATAACAACATAGACTATAAATTTCAAAATGAGAATGTCAGCAAGCGTAGCATCGCTGGTAAAGGTATAATAAAATCTGCAGCTGGCTTAAAATAATGCACTGTTGATTGATATTTTCATATAGGGCACGTGGGGTGCTGTTAAAGAATTTTTTAAAACGGTAAAAGAGGAAAGCGATGAAATCTTCATTTCCAACCGTAATTAATATAATACGTATACTGTGTTCTACTTCGGGTAGATCAATCCCTGGCAATGCAAATAATAATCCGCCGACTCGTTAACACTTTTTGAACTTGCCATTCTCGTATGACAAATATAAACTAATGTAATGAGATTACAGTACTTTAATTTTAACAGTTCCAACTGAGTCAGAGCTGATTCGTAAAAATTATTTAGATTATAATATTTATGAAACTATTTTATAAGCGTTAATGATAAAAATAATTGAGGGATTAAGCAAACTATTTTTAGAAAATTTATTTCTCTT
The DNA here is from genome assembly GCF_905147105.1 of Pieris brassicae. NCBI lineage: Eukaryota > Metazoa > Arthropoda > Insecta > Lepidoptera > Pieridae > Pieris > Pieris brassicae. Next base: position 7,658,958 of record NC_059671.1, on the reverse strand, counting down.
TATCGTGTTACGTTTAATATTTAAAACATTTTAATACTTAATCAATATGTATTTTTGAATATTCTAGACAAAGATATAATTACAATTGGAGTCCAACTTTCTACTTTTTCCTTAAACATAGAAATGCCTCTTTTCTCCCTGGTTTTCGATAGAATGCAACTAAATGCTGGAACAACCAAGGCATTGGGTCTTTCAGGATGAAATTTTAAAGTTATCTTTTGAAATGTCAACCGGCTGCGTTGGGAATTTGTTTTATTTTTTGTGTCTGGTTATGTTTGATATTGTAATTGCTAACATTTTTGTTTTGTTCCCTGTATATAGCTGCCACATTAAGATAGTATGGGTCCACTAAACATCAGCGTAGCTGCAACTTAAAGCTGAGTTGAGCCCATTTTTGATTAAAATGATTGTTTGTATTTTTTATGTTGTAATCAAATATATGCATTTCTTTCTTTCTAGTTCTTGCTACTTAAATTTTGTTAATACGTACAGGTTTTGAGTTAAATATATAATTATGTTATTAATTTTAGTTAGTTCTATAATTCATTCGTTACTTTTTCTCGTATATTTTAAGAATTTTCTCCTGTCATATGTTTTGTTTAAATAAATAAACTACCTTTTTATTAAAACAAATATGTTTATGAAAACATATCCATATAATTTGGAAAATAAATCCATAGAAATACGTTTCCATATAGAAAACATGTTCATATAGGTACATGATATATTTCCGATGTCTCATAACATCAGAAAGCTGTAAAATATTTTGTCCTTGTCACTCTTGTGTCCTGTTCTATATAACTAAACTAGACAAAATACTCGAGAATAGTACATTTTAGTTTACAGTCGAAATTCGAGTATCACAACTGTATTTGGCACATGGAATTTCACATTAAGGTTGTCGGCACACAAACTCTGTCCAAAGTCCGATGAGAATTTACAGCGGATAGAGTTAGGTCGCTCTTGGAATTAGACAAGTGTTTGAACTGTCTTTTGACAGTTGACTAAGTATTTTGACAGCTAAATACGATACTTTGACCCAAGCCTGCCTTAGCGTCGCTCATGCGCTGCCAAACTGGATTGAACGCATCCTTATCACGGTAGCTGATAGGCTGTTATCAATAAATTACCGGAGATAGTAGTGATTGATTGCGCCACTGTTCATACATGTAACGTCATTTGTTTGTATTCACCAAGGAATTTTAGTACTTCCCACATATCACATAACTATAATATTACGCAGGAGTAAACATTGTTTGTTGAAGTAATTGCTGGATTCGTTTTCTAATCTTTAACCAGGAGAAAGCCACTACTTTGTTATCAATTGCCTTTCCGACACTTTCAATTTCATAACTCTTAGCCTGATAGATTATTATTGGTAGGTAATTAGGTTAACCCATTTTTTTTCATTATGTATAAAATCACGCTGCAATAAATCGAATCGTTCGAATCGTGCCTGTGGGTGAAATCGCTGAGCTCATCTAGTATATATAAAGCCTATATTTTATATACTTACTGTATGCAGCTGGTTTACTATAGCGAATGAAATCGCCAGTCATTTTAAATTCAATTTTTCATAGGTTCACATGATAAGCAAGAAGCGTACTCTATAAATCTCCCTGAGATAATGTAATCCTCTGTCTGTTAGTTATAGACAGTCCAAAGCGCCATATTTATCTTATCTGAAGAAATGTCTACATGTAATGAAAATGCCCAAGAAACCCTAATTTTACATCGGTAGTTAAAATGGACATCTATAAATAGTTCTAAAAAATCAATAAAGTCGTAATGGTTAAATTTTAGTTTAAAAAAGCGTTAACAAGCGCCTAACTATATTTAATTTATCTTGGTGCCATTAATTGCTTATAATATACAAGACGAATTCGTATTTGAGAGAAATGTCAAATGTCATGTTTATTTGTCAGTAGACAATAAAGAGCAATGAATCTGTCATTATAAATTGCACAATTTGAGTTTAATAGAAAAATATTTTTCAAATCGAGTATCGTTCCAGATAAAGATAAACAATAAATGTTTTATCTTTAAAAAACGAAAATAAAGATGATATAAAAAAAATATTTATAAGTGTTTATTTTTATTATGAACAAACACTCGGCACACGATACATATAGCTGTCTGTCTAAAACTAAACTGAAATTATCACAATTCACAGAGCTGCAACCCTTTGGACCTCAGATTCCATTTTTTTAGGCACCTACTTGTCTATTATTCCATCGTTTCCCATATAGTTCATTGTCGTCGGTTTGGGTATTTTAAGACAGTTAGAGCACCATAATTTTATTGAACCAGCTGCAATTCACGGTTATTTCCGCTTCTGTACAATTTAGGAACTAAGCGGACTAAAGAAGAGCGTTCCTTTAAGGTTGGCAAGCTCCATGGGCGGGATTAAGCACTTAATTTAAAGTAACCCGCCTGCTTGTTTGATTCCTGTACCATGTGTAAGTTAATGAGACCCATGATTACAAAACATAATTGGACGAAAAAGTCGAACGCAATCTTCAAATGTTAGTTTTAACGAGGTTTTTGCTTATATAATAGCAAAGTCTTCATACGAGTCTATTCCAATAACGGGAACGTTATTATGGAGGAAAGACTTAAATTTTAGGCGTTTATTATTTTTCTCCTACTCTGTAGCAGATGTTATATAGTTGTTAACAAATATAAAATTTTGAAATATCTATTGACAGATAATTTCCAATGAAATTTTGTAACTTATTAATTTGATAACAAAAGATAATATCTCGTGGCATTTTTATCAGTTACCGAAGGACATCGCTGACCATTGATATAAATTAATGTTATTGATATGGTACACCAGGATATTCGATAAAATATCGATAAGAGCGATTTATAACAAAAATATAGCATAAGTGATACATTTAGATTTTTATAAGACGTAGGAAAAATTAAAATAAACTTGTTTAAATGGTAAATTGTATTGACACTGTTATGACTAGGGCCTGATACTGTAGGTAGGTAGGGGTAGGTACTATATAACTCTCAATAAAATAAATAAATAAAACCGTGGCGCTACAACCTTTTTAGGTCTAGGCCTCAGATTTCTGGATCTGTGTTATGATCATTTGTTAATCTAATAGGTAAGCAGGTGATCAGCCTGCCTGACCCACGGCGTCGACTTTTTGGGTCACATGTAAGCCGAATGTTATATGCGCATATAGACAGAAAGTCTGTTGGTGTACAGCCAAGGATAGAAGCCCTATGATTTCAGGGATGAGCGTCGCACTTTGCAGCCACTGGGCAAACTGATATCTGTATCTCTCAATAGTATATCCAACCTTTTAAGACATATATTTACATCATAACTCTAAGAATGTATAGTTATAAAGTTCAGTCTTTGGTTTGTTCTTCAGTGTAGGGTTGTTTTATGATACTTCATTGCTTGCTGACTACAGCTTATGATTTCGTCTGACCGTTTTTAGAAAGGTAGACCACCTTTCGCCGTTTACGTCTTGTACAGAACTATTTCGTCACTAAAAATGTCCGTCTTTTGTTTGGATATCATAGTAACTGTAAAATTAATATTTCATTTTTAACTTATTTAAAAAAATCAAAATTGCATATGGGGATAAAATTATCACAAATAAGTGACTAATAACATCTTAACGGAAACTCGAATTACATTAACCCTGTATATACCTATCCAATATATATAGCTTTGAATAACATATAGATAGCCTTTTATCATACATTATCAACGAAACATAACAACATTATTTATTTATACTTGCACATAAGTAAACAATAAATAATACGTATCAAAGTCAGCATGGACATTGGCGGCCTAATATGCGGTAATGTCTAAGCAATTTATTGATACTACATTTATAATTAAACCACAATTTTCCACCATTTACTTCTTTAGGCTTTATACATATATTTCTGGACATACACAAGAACCTTACATATATGCAACTATAACCAAGAGATAGGTGGTAGTTGAAGCGCTTTCAATCCGGAGGTGATGCGTTCAAATCCTTATATTTAAGTTTTGTGTTCTAAGTCAATAAATAGTTGCACCGTGAAGGCTATTGTAAGGAAACCTTCGTCTTAAACCAACAACATATGCCCGGCACAGAAGTCTGCTCTAAATAAACAGACTTGTTTATAAAATAAATTATCATGAAAATTATGGCAATCTGTGGCCAAGACCTATATTAAATGAAATTGAATGTTTTATGCATGGCCACAATGCATTTACATTTTAACGATAAACAAATTAAAGCCGAGATATGTAAATCCTTACGTTTTATAAAATGAAATTCCCGGTCACGATTGTCTGTATGTACGTGATAAACTCAAAAACTACTATACAGATTCTTATACAGTTTTTACCTACAAAATGTAGTAAAAAAGAAACCTGAGAAAGGTTCATATGTAAAATAAGTAACAGTTTCATAGGAACACACTGTAATGTAACGATTATAACGACTTAAAAATCAGTCAAAGCTGCGAGTGAAAGCCATTGAACTCAATGCGTAAAATATATTAAATTTAATGATTATTCTTTAAGTACTTGTGAAAATAATCTGGTGATGTTGGCGAATTTTTAAGTTGATATGTACTCTGATTTAAGATAAAAAATATAACAGGCATACGTGACTTTTACACACAGATTAGATAAACTAAAGATATTTTTTTGGCGCTTTCATATCCAGTAATAGGTTCAATACAATATTTATAATATAAGTAAAGGGAAAAGAAAAAATAAATATAGTTTTCGATATATCGTATGCTATTAATTAGGTTTAAGCTTATTGAACTACTAGCTGTTTTTTATATTCATATATTTATCTTCTTTTGTTTCTTGTTTATAACTTGTTTGATTTATTCATTTGGAGAGTGTTGGAGTGTGGTAATTTACTTACTGTATATGCGCATTTAATACTCGTACGGCGAAAGAAAACATCGCGAGAAAACCGGCATGCTTTAGACCCAAAAAGTGGACGGCGTGTGTCAGCCACAGAAGGTGACCTACTTGTCTATTAGACAAATATATGATCACGAAACAGATACAGTAATCTGAGGCGCAGACCTAAAGAAAGGCTGTAACGCCACCATTATATTTAATAAAAAATGTGTGCGTGCACTAGTGTAGACACGTAAGAAGTGAAACTTCTTTATGTCCTTATTTTTCGAAAAATGATCTACTATATGCAACTTTACAGAAATTGGTTAAATAAAGTTAAACAAATGGCTTTTATTATTATAGACATGAATACAAATAATACAATTATTTCATTATACCTTATTACTACTAAGATTATTTCAGAATTTCATTAATAATTGTAATAGAATGATTACTATCATTGTTATCGTTATTAAATATTTTTGTTATTAATGGCTTCGAATCTCTTCAAATCAACAGTTAGGAACAAGAAAAACATGGCGCGTAACAGAAATATGTGACTCGTAACCGAAAAAATTGACGGTATTTTTTTTCCAGCGCCGATAAAGAAGTTTCACTTCAAAAACATAATTCTTTCGGGGGAAAAATCTATGGACTAAGTTAATATGGGTTACTAATAAATTTACCTATGAAATACATTACTTTATATAATAAATAAGATTGAGGCTGCGCTACCAAAATTCTCAGCCCCTTTTATCGTTATTACTACGGAGCCTTCTTCCACCTAATCGCGTAGAATCATCTTCGTCTTAGAAATTTATAATAGTTTTTAAGATGCATGTGCATTGTCTTAAGTGCCTTTTATCATGTGTATTTATTGCGATAAATCTGCTCAAATTCTTAAGTATTATATTTATCGGAGTTGACACGTATCAGATAACTGTAATAAATTTAAATTACAGACATTTTGGAGAGGTTGTATTTCTGATTTCCCTAAACTAACATACATCGCCTATACCTGTCATATTAACATATCAGTTCACTTGTTTAGACAGTGCCTTATAAATTTTGATTAGCTAAAGGCGTTAAGAATCTTGACAACTATTTAAAATCTTTTTCAAGGAATGTGAAAACCGTTCTGTAACTGTACAATACCAGTTTTTATTTTTTCATTAATTTATATTCCAGAATTATGTTTTATGATATATGAAATTATAAAACTGCTATATGTTTGTATAAATGTAACAATAGCAGTGTTTTTAGGAGCGCGACAAATGCATATAAAAGCAGAGTTTCAAATTACTTTTTATGTTGGTTAACGTTAGGCTATCTAATAACTAAATGGGTAGTTCATTGAAGAGCCGCGGTAGCAAATACCTCTAAATTCTCTCGCCATATACGTTGTTTGCTCTCGATATACAGAGCCGAAGTTATCTGCAATTAGTGCGTATGTGCAAGTCACTTTTACACATTTAAAGTAAACACTTTTTCAACGGATTGAAGTTATGTATTATTATAAACTTATAATTATTTTACATAATTTTACACGCTCGCTGTATTTTCTTTATCTGCAATTGTTAAAATACTAACATTTTGTAGATAATATAGTCTGTAACAAAATTGAGTTTTGAGTTGCAAAAATGATGTAAATTTTCTCATCAGCGATTTATATATTATAAAAATTATAAAAGTTATAAATATAAAACTGACCTTGAATTGTTACACAGATAAGAAATTTTATTATAATAGTAAGAACAACACAGCTAAAATAAAAATAAAAACAATAAAATAAGAAATGTTATTAGCAAAGGTAAAATAAATATTAATTCAAATGGCCATATACAAAATGTTGCTAACACCTTTTATTTAAAATTAAAGGAATGCTCATAGCCCTACCAGCCCCTGGACAAAACCCAGGGGAGCCAACCGTCCTCTGTCACACACGATTGATCGCACACGGTTCCCGTCTTGTTTCCATTATTATAAATCTATATTTTTATACCAGACATATATATCAAAACATCATAATAATCTTTCTTACTTTATTTTATGTTTATAAGAGAAGGGTTTTAGTAATTAAACTAATAGTTAAATTCAAATTATAAATCTACATATTTACTATAACGAATCTATTTACATATCCCTTAAAACGAAATTATTCTAATTGCACCCTTATAACTAAAGTACCTACTATTTCGTCACTTTCTATCAAGTTGTGCTTACGCTGAGACAAAAGAGTCGGTAGGTACTTTAATTAAACCGGTACAATTGATTTACTTTTAATAAAGGAGGTATTAACGTCGTACAAAAGTTTATGTAATTTCTAATTTGCTATTAAAATGAAACTATTGTACTAAAGCTTTTTCTAATTAAATTTTGTACAAGAAGATTCATAGGTTGGCTCACAATCTTCTACTGTCAGTGACATCCAACCTTATATTATGAAATAATGGTTGAACAGCTTTTAAAATTTTAAAAACAACAACTTCCATTAAACTATTTAACCGAGTTGACGACATTAAATTACGAGAAATAGCCTAATATTTCCCGTAATTTAATGGGGAAATACGGACAGTGTCAAACAGGACTTATTATAATTATCTGTGGACAGAAGACACCCTTAAGTAATGTATTATAAAACCGGATATTATTATTATTGACAGATTTAAATGGGAATTTATTCTCCGTAACTCGACGTCTGACGATTCACCAATTAAACAAAAAAATATAGTTAAAAATGCGTAGATTTAAGGGTGGCATTACTTGAATATCCACATAAAGCTTATTTATTGCTTTATTAATACATACTGTACACTAGTGGCCTGTATCAGAGTCGCATGGTTGGACTTTTTTTAATTTTGGTAATATATACATATATATAATGGAACATTCTAGTGGCGAAAGAAATTTTGAATTCATATCAAATGTTATTCTTTAGAAAAATACAAAAATAACCATAACTCTGTAATATTAGTGTATACTTAAGTCTTAAATGGTCTAAAAATAAAAATAATAATTGAAAATTATGTATTTTCCTGACATCAAAGCTGAGTAGATGATACAGTCAATTATATATTTTTGTTTTTTTAGGCCACAGCGTAAATGAGATATTTTCCGTACGGTAAACGAGATAATCCTGTCATCAGCCCCATTCCCCATACCCCAAGTAAATACGGGGTGATCCGTCAAACCGTCAACCCGTAATGTATGGAGGTAAATTATTAATATTTTTGGTGGACTCAACGCTAGGTATAGGGCCAATGTGGCTTATTTCTGTGATCGGTTGTATCTATACTATACTATAAATTTATTGTTAAAAGCGCTGTTGATAAGATTAAAATAATAACACAACTTTATAGGCGATGTCGATTTAAAAAACGAAATTTTATTGAACTCACAGTTGCTTATGTAAAATTATTTACAGCATAAATTTGTAATAGGTAATATTGAAGACTCTAGTTAGACTAGTTAGACTCTAGTCTAGAAGTTAAAAATTTAATTTTTGTAGTGGAATTCCGTTTTTTTTTCAAAAACACATGAAATGAACAACATAAATTCTTTTACATATCTATTTAAACTATCTAATGCAAATTAACATCTGCCTTCCAACTTTTTACCTAAAAGAATTTAAGCAAACATGGCGGTTAAAAAGCGAGCGCATCTGCCGCATTGTCCAATCGCCGACCAATCGCACGCATTCCCGCTCCCCTAGCTGTCAGTTAGCTGTCAAATTCCAATTTTTTTTACTCGTCAGGGCGTTGACATGCCAGTACATGGCCCTAACAATTGAATTGATTGAATTATACTCAATTTAGAAACCATTATATCTGTGTAGCCATTACCACCCGCATGATAGGGTTATTTGCAAGCTTTTACAGCAAATATCGTGATATCAACTTTGTTGAATGTTAATGTTAAGTGATTTTGCGTAATTGCTTGAATTATTGATTGTAACGATGTGTTTTGCATTTTATTTCATGTGTTACGATAGTGGTTAAGTCCGTATAAATTGAATTAACTATGATACGACTTACTAAAAGGTACATAATCGAATGCATTATATTTATCCTTGATTGTAGAATAATTATACTGATGTAAGGAAGTGTTGCCCGAGTTGCTTCAACGTGCGACTCTCATCCCTAAGGTTGTAGGTTCCATTGCCGGTTGTGGACCAATTGGAGTTTCTTTCTATGAGCGCATCTAACATTTGCGTGAACGGTGAAGGAACACATCGCGAGGAAACCGGCTTGCCTTCAACCCTCTAAGTCGACGGCGTGTGTACACATGAGTCTGATCACCTACTTGCCTATTAGACAAATGATCGTAAAACAGAAATCAAACTACACTTCCTTAAAAATAAATTTAATACATTTTAAAGTAGAGTACGCAGTGAAATCGTGGTGATAAAACGTTGATGAATTATTTAATGAACCACTAAAAGTCCGGTAAACTGTTAATTATTCTAAGACATAAAATTCTTGTATTAGCAGTAATACAATTGAACGTATATCGGAAAGTAGTCTTTCACACACATTAATAATACAGATATACGGAATCAAAATGCGTTTATTTCATACAATTTATATAAATATTATAACTGTACTTTACAAACTAATGTTATTTAATGGCGTTTTAATCCAGTTACAGCATATTTCATAGCGTAATCTAAAAACTATGTCCAGTTTGTGTTTCCACCACACTGTTATAATTTTTTTTATTTCTGATTATGTTACACTAAATATAGAATTAACACAAAATTTTAAATATATATGTCAAATTAAAATGAGGCGGGCTGAGCCTTAAATTTAGCCTTCATAGCTTTCATTGAATTATCTACAAAATATTTGATTCACCTTGATCAGAATCACGCAATATTGACTCGGGCGGTGTTTGCGCACAGAATCACACGCAACTCGCCTGCGCAAACATTTGGGCGCGTAATGGATTAGTGGTGTACCGTCAGTCGTCTCCTGTTACAAGCAAATATTACCACTGCGTCAGCGCTACGCAAGCATCGCTGTATTTTGTAAATGGATTACCAGAAATACAAAATTAAGACTTTTTGTTAACTAAATTTATTTCGCTGGAAAATGTATTAATCTGAGAGTAGTATTGTCTCCATCGCATGACTGCCATACCTAAGGTTCTAAATTATGGCGGTTCGAACCCCGGTTGTGCACCTATGGTGTTTATATCGAAGTCCGCATTAAACACTCCCTTTTACGATGAACGAAAACATCGTGAGGACGACCTTAGACCCAATAGGCGACGACGTGTGGCACACGACTCAACTACTTGCCTATTAGAAAAACAAATGAACGCGAAACAGATACAGAAATCTAAAACCCAGAGCTAAACGTCGTAACACAACCTATTTTTAATAATTAAAAACAATAGTTTCGAAAAAACATCAATGGCGCAAGTTCATAGGGGTTAGTAATAATTTTACTTAATAAGTATACCGAGACATAAACGGTTGTAGCGTTGGTTTTTAATTATTTATCTGCGATTTACAATGAACAATATATGTTTGAAATTTAATTAAAATATGTGCTTCAATTTGGCTATACCCATTGGAGGGCTAAACCTTTCTTTAGTTTTAATTATGAATAAATAAATGGCTAAAATAATTGGTATTAGCGTCTTATGAAATAGTTGATGATTATTAAGTGACTTGCTAGTTCTCATCTGTCTCAGCTTGATTTATATTTAGAGTCGTTTAATTTCATGTTTAGTGTACAATAGATAAGAGTAAAGCAGCGTCGTAGGTTCGATCCCCGGCTGTGCACTGGATTTTCTTTGTATGTGCGCATTTAACATTCGCTCGAACCGTGAACGAAAACATCGTGAGGAAACCGGCTTGCCTTAGACCCAAAAAGTCTATTAGATAAACAAATGATCATGAAACAGATACAGAAATCTGAGGTCCAGACCTAAAATGTTGTAGCGCAATATCGCTACAACATTTATTTTATTATTTTTAAGAGTAAATATATTTTGACTTGGCTTAGAAAATAATTTGTTCCACTACGTACATTATTTTGAAAATAAAAACATCATAGATTGATATACCTAGTCCAGCCATAAATTCTGTTACAAATGAAAATGCATTTTTTAAAAGTAATTATTAAAATTTATACCTACATATTTATTAAACTCAGTAGAAAAAACATCTATTCAAAATGGCCACCTTTGGCTTTTAATCTGTTAAGCCACGAATCTATGGATTTACGCACTGTTTCCAAGGGAAATTTCGCCACTGCTTGCTTCAAAGAGACTCATTATCTTCGTGTCGTTCAGAGCAGGCCATGTCTCCTAAAACTGAACATAATTGTAAGTCTAAAGGGTTGAGGTCTGGGCTAGGTGAGCTCTAGTGTAGTCAGTGTTCGGCCCTTATAAAGTCCGGAACCTTGTTTCAAGCCAGGCTTGGGTAGTTCGTGCCTTGTGACCAGGTGCATAATCCTGCTAGAAAGTGCACTGTATATTTTTAAAAAGTGTATTGCTTAGAGGTTTCACAACATGATCCAAGACTGTATCTTACACTTAGGTCGAAGATTCCGCACCTTTTCCACTCTTGTTTTATGAGACACGACAGAGTCCTAGCGGGAATCTTTATTTCTCGCGATAAGATGCTTCCTAATGGAGTTTAGAGGAATTCTAGCTTTAACAGAATTAACAGCCTTTGTAGTTCTAACATGATGCGGCCGCCCAATCTTTCGATCGAAGAACAAACCCTGACAGACGAGGTGTCGTTGTTGCTGTTATAGTATGTTATAGTACTATATACGAACATACGTCTGATACCAAGCTTCAACTTTTGAGCTTTTTGTCTGGAATATGACCGGCGGCTCCATACCCACTTTGTGCAAAGTTATTTTCTTTAACAATCCTATTTTCCATATTGTAATTTGATAATTAACACGAAAATTATGTGTAATGGCGCAAAATCGAAAGAAGTTTTTAAAAATAATATACGTGTTCCAAATTCAAAATATTTATTTAAAAAATTTGAATAAAAGAAACATTTTTATGTAACAGTATTTATGGCCAGACTATTTAGATAGATTAGAATCAAATAACAATGGCGTCGAGCGTTCGAGAAGCTAAAATGTAATCTATAAGACCAATTTGAACCTGAAGCATAAATATCAGTCTACAGATGGAGGACCTATTATAGTAACCAAATTATAAAGATGGTATTTTGTAGTGACACTTGATAATATAAATAAAACCTCATATTGCACTCTGTCGGGTTTACTTAGTAAATTTAATAAGTTAATTTTAAAAGAACAATGGACAAACTTAGTCACCTACTAACATAATTTGAGAATAATAATGAAATTGTTTATGATTTCAATTGGAACGTTGTTAAAATCGGAAAAAATAATATTTTTTAAATAAGTATTTCTTTTCATTCAATTTAAAACATTTAGTAATTAAACATTCGGTTAACCGTTCATAATGCATTTGCACCCGAAACGTCAAGTGCTTCGGGCATTGCACAAACAGACACACAACCGCCAGTATTTGTTTTGTTAACGGATTGCGTCGGTTTAGTGGACAACTGTCTCACGTTACCAAACATATTACCTTGGTGATAGGGCAACTTTCAGGGTTGCAGCGCTAATATGATTTCTATACTTTGCGTATTGTTACCACGAGAATGTAAGCGTGCTCACCATGCCTACTACTGATAGAAGAAAAATCATTGCTTGTTTTTCGTTTATATATTTTTTATTATTATCATTAATTACTTAAAGATCTCATGTGGAACATGCTGTAATGGTTGCAGCTTACAAACGTTTTGTAAAACAAAAACTTGGCCATTAAAAAGAATGGCGGAGATTTTATTGCCAGTTCTTCTCGTTCTTCTTCGTTCTACGATCTTGATTTCAGAACTGTCAGAAAACTAGAAGTATTTAGTACGTATTTCTTTATTGACGTTCATAAGTATACATTGTGTTAGCTCAATGAGTTTTAAATTGAATTTGAATATAACATGTTGTATGCGTACTAGATTTTATTATACAAGTCTCATGTCACACCAAGACTCGACTCTGAATCTTATCCTTAACTAGATAAGTTTTATAAAAGATTTTTAATTTGAACAGTTCGTAATAGAATGTAAAAAATTTAGGAGGGATTGGAATTTTAAAATAGTATTGTGATCAGAGTTATTTGGACTAGTGGTTTGAGCTGCGATGCCACCCCGTAGGTTCGCACCCGAACTGTGTCAATAGACTTTACTTTCTATGTGCGCAATCAACTCTTAAGGAACCTAAGGAAACCTTAGAACCAAGTCGATGGCGTGTATCAGGCACAGGCTGATCCTACCTATTACAAAAATAAATGTAACGAAACAGATCCAGCAATCTGACGCTAAAACCAAAAGAGAAGAGAACCGAATCGGCTCGGACCCTTGTGCATTATCGTGTTTCCTGCTTAAATTGTCAGTATCTTCGTCATTTTTAATGGCTTCCCATCGCAACAATTAGATTTGCCAATATCCCGTAAGTATGGGAGAATCGTTGGCAATACAGATTAGTCGTCGTGACCGAATCAATGAATATTAGTATTAGACGTTTATTATACTGTGAATACAGTTCCATATACAATAATTAGATACATAAATACACACACACACACACACAAACATAAATCTGTCTCTTTTTATCAACATGATTTGACAGAAAGAGAAATACATTTTCAAGTTAGAATTTATAAAAAACTGTATGAATACCTGAACTCAAGCAACTTATTCTAGACATATTTCCGTTACCACGCGACGTCGCGCTAGACCCAGTGTAATAAAATAGGCATTTATTATGAAGATGTTAATTAAATAACTAATAAGCGGAGGGCACATGGGCCGGACAGGCGGACAGTGAGACGTGTCAATTACGAAAACAAGGGATTAACTTGGACCGATAGGGTTGTTAATTCGCGACTCATGCGATATTTTCATTCTGTTATTTGTGACAGATTGGGCATCTTACTTAGGTTGGTTGAGACACATTTTATAACAATAATAATACTATACATCCGGGTCACTTTACGTAACATACAAAAGCTCACTTTTATCGTAGAATTTTTAGAAGAAATTTATAACAGTAGTCTTCCAATAAAACACATGACTGAAAATTCAGTTTCCAACAATAACAGTTAATTAAGTGTATGTATTAAGAAATATCTAACACCATATTTTATAAAAATATTATTGATTTTTATATTTCTAGAAATTCTACAATTTTATTACCTGTTCAGAATAATTCTAGAATCAATTACAAACTGACAAAGGTATATTTTGTCTGTTATATTGAATGCTGTATTCTGTGCATTGTATTACATGTTTATCTAGTTCCTATATTTCGCTGTATAATCAATAATTGTAAATAAAATAAAGTGATATTAAATCAAGATATAAGGACGAGTCACATGATAAGCCTTATATGGCGACTCTGCCTGGATTCGAACCTTTTGATTCATGTTTTGTAACAAAAACATAGAATTTCAAATTGGTATTACTTTTTACTCGTACTTGCATTGTTGTTTATCTATTAAAAAGATATATCGACATAACAAATTCTATGGCTATATTTAACAAGGTTTTCAACATTTATATAGAGGCCTGCCATTTTCCTTTGATTTCAATACCATCTATAATACTAAAACAAATAAAATATTTAAAAAGTTATAAAGGTTATAGTGTATTATGACTGAATTTAAATGAAATAACCGAGAAAACCTCAGCTTCAGTGACTGCTCCACGCCTCATTGGGTTCGCATTACTTTGCAGATCTGAAGATTGTTGTATCTGTTTCGTGATCATTTATTTTTTCGTATAGACAAGCAGGCGATGAGCCTTCTGTGCCAGACATAAACCAAAAAATTCCATAAGATGTTTATGTCCACTGTATGAGCATGTCTTAAATATGCACATAGACATCGCTGTGCGGCTGTGCACTAATAGTCTAGTCTTTCTAGACCATTAGGGCAGAACCGGAGAACGAACCTTTGACCTCAGGTATGAGAGTCGCACGCCGGTATTTTACAACAAAAGAGATTTATAATAAAAAGCACCAAAGTATTTAACATAGGTTATCTACGTTTAGTCAATCACAAACGCCTAAACAAATTCAAAGACACATTAACCTGACATGTCCGACACCACGCTCTTGTTTACTCTTCTACAATAATAAACGTCAAAACTTCACTTTTCGGCCTGCAGGTTACCCCGCCACAGGGGGCCGCTAAGAGCCTGCATTGAAATATCTTTTATCCCAACGTTTGAATTAGAAAAAATTGACACCTGTCATAAGCGAGATCCCATGTCGCTTTTGAATAAATAGTTGCGAATGCGAGACAAAAAGTCGTACGGTTCATTGACTTGCGGATGGACTAATATTTATGCACATATTTAAATTATGTACAATTAGCATCGAATGATATATGCAATTAGGTGTTAAATACATAAAAGTATACTGTTTATTAAAGTACCAAAACATTAACGCGCAATATTAACTCAAAATTGATGACCAACCAAAGGATTCAAACAATGAAAAGCTTTACATAGAAATGTTTGTATGCTGTCATGTATCGCACTGACTCGATTTGTTAACCTGGGTCCCATTCTTGATAAACAATACTTGGGTTGTACTTGCAATATCTGGAGCAGTGTTGGCCTAGTGGCTTTAGCGTGCAACTCTCATCTCTGATTTCGTAGGGTCAATCCCCGGCTGTGCACTAATGGATTTCTTTCACTGTGCACATTTTACATTCGCTCGAACTTTGACGGAAAACATCGTGAGGAAACCGGTAGCCTTAGGCCCAAGCAGTCGACGGCGCGTGTCAGGCACAGGTAGCTGATCATTTGCCTATTATATTGGTGACCATGAAACAGATAGAAAAATCTAAGGCCCAGACTTAAAACGGATGTAGCACCACTGATTTTTTTGTGAAACATCAGTGTTTACAACATATGCAGAAACTACTTTTCCCCGCGCCCCTTAAAAACTTCAAACAACAATGCGTATTTTACCTTGATAAATAAAAATACCTAATTTAAATATATTTTTTCTTTACAGTACCCAAACTGATGATACCTCCGGCGGACTTTGTGAATCAAGGTGTCCTAGGAAGCCCCCAGGATGGAATCCGAACTCCTAATGGCAGTCAAATGCTAACCAATCCCATCCTCAACTTGAACAACACTGGCAGAACTAACTTCACCAACAAACAGCTTACAGAACTGGAAAAGGAATTCCACTTCAACAAATACCTCACACGGGCGAGAAGGATAGAAATAGCATCCGCTCTACAATTGAATGAGACGCAAGTCAAGATCTGGTTTCAAAATCGACGAATGAAACAAAAGAAACGGATCAAAGAAGGTCTAATAGTCGCTCCTGAAGTTACACCTTCCACCTCACACGGCATTGGCTCTAATGAAAACAGCCGAGAATCGAGCTAGAGTGTTAATTGACATTAAAGTGGAAAATCTAAAATATCATTCGACTATGTGCCAAAATTTTACAGTGAGATCCATCCGTCACTTAAAGGATATTTCGGCAGTTACCGCTGAATGTTGAATACGTCCTTCTTATTTACTACTAACTCACTGCAATAAGTGGCAACTGTAAGGGAACATTCGGTAACGATATTTGTGTCGTGTACTAGGATGTATGTCAAAATCCATTACATTTCCAACATACGGGAGTCACGCATAGCGCTAAGTCTCGTTTCCAAATTATGATATTCTAGATATTTGCGCCAGACGTATTCAATATAAGCGGTTGTTTAACAGTCAACAAAGCAAAAAAGAGTCTTTAAAATTTAATTTACCTTTTTAGTAGCTACATGCCAGCATATGGAACATTTGTTGCCTTAAAGTTGCGTTCACGGTGATTTCAGTAATTTAAAAATAAACCTCTCTTAGAGTTCAAGGAATAGATAAAAAAATTCTGGAATTGGTCCAGCCGTCTTCAAGTTTTGCGCTTAGCACCGTAATTTTAGATTCATTATTTATATTATTGTATAATTTTGGCAAATAGTAATAAAAACAATTCCCAAGGTTTTTGAGAACAGTGGCTAGTCTACGATGATAAATATCCCTGTCAAAATGTAAGCTCAAATAGATTAAGCTTCATATTGTAGATTAGAATTACGTTAGTCGTAATGATTGCAGATAATTAATTTAATATTTTGTAATTTTTGCGTAAAATGATGCTAGCGTATTGTTAATTTATAAGATTTTTAATAATTTTATAGGTGCTTCATTGTTTAAATGTGGAATGAGATTATTTACTTTAAGTTTGCAACATTAAAATTGAACATACCCAGGCCATATGTAATATATTCAGATACAGAAAAGAAATATAACGTAGAGGAATGTTAGTGTGTGGTTCAGAAGAATATCACTTTACCGATTTTGATTTCTACGTTCAATGGTAACGTTACGTTTTATGGCAACATTATTTTTAAAAATGGAAAATACTAGTGCAGACTAAAATAAATAAATGGTGGCGTTTTGAAAACAGTTTTGCGTGACATTTATTAAAATGCCAGATATTATAGAGTCCTTGGGTTGCCCGGTGCTTTTGGAACGATAATAAAGTTTATAGATTTAGCAATAATTTAACTTGGATTTTTTGTCATACTTCGCGAATCAAATCACTAAATTGTACCCTAAGACATGCCGGTTTCTACGGGATATTTCTTACTAGAAAGCTGTTCTACATGAAACAGTTCTACGGAAACTGTTTTATGTCATGTGAACATCCATTCATTAGATACACTAATATTACTCATTTTATAGTAACTCAGTGTGGTCTTGAAGTTAAATTTACATCACATAAAACTTTGGTTTTGATTTAAACGCCTGGGTATCTTCAATAAACGGCAACTCAATTTTATACGTTTTTACATTGTATAATGCTTTTCGTTTATAGAATATTTTTACCAAAGCTGCTAAAACATATTTATTAAGCAACATTACAATAATTCTAAGTAATGTACAGGATATAAAATAACTGTATATAATTACAATTGGTCTTTAGATTTGACTGTGTGTACATTTTTGTATTGTTAAGTATTTTAAATTCATCAATAAATTAATTGCTCTATTTTCAATTGAAGTTTTATTGTATACTGTATGTAGCAAATGTTGCAGTGTTGGCCTAGTGGCTTCGGCGTGCGACTCTCATCCCTGAGGTCTTGGGTTCGATCCCCGGCTGTGAACGAAGGGAATTTCTTTCTATGTGCGCATTTAACATTAGATTGAACGGTGAAGGAAAACATCGTGAGGTTACCGGCTTGCCTTTGACCCAAAAAGTCGACGGCGTGTGTCAGGCACAGAAGGCTGACCACCTACTTGCCAATTCGATTAAAAAATTATCATGAAACAGATACAGAAGTCTGAGGCTTAAAAAGGTTGCAGCGCCATTGATTAATTTATTTTTTATGTAGCAAATAATTTATAGAATGTAGTACATTGAAAATTTTATTGACAAACCTGAGGTAACATTTGATGAAATAAATCGGCATTATTTAAAAAACCATTAATATATTTTTATAAGTCTGGGTAGGTGCTTAATTGCAATTTTTTTATTTAAGAAATTAAAACGATTTCTATTTGGACTTTGGTAAAATAATAAAAAGAGCCTAAAATTACAATTAAAATTCTATTAAAAAACAAAATCAAAATTATAATTTGTTGTTTGTCATAAAATTGTATTCGCGGCCTTAATTCGAATTTGAAGTTATCGTTGTTCAATTTATCAATAATTGATGTATTTTTGAAGGCTGCACCGGGCGTTAAAACTCCACATGTAGAATAAACAATCGAAGTCGTAATACCTTGATTTTAATATCAATTATTTATCAGTTTCTGTCAAATTATGTTTAGGCTGCAATTAAAACAGATCCTGTCCCATCTATGGCCCAATCACAGACACGCCACGCGATCCTTTTGAGTCATTCGTCTTTTGTTTATATAATAAGTACACTACGTATATAATGAATTTTCTTTAGCATAAGTTGCAATATATGACGATTACGGTGAACATAAATTTTAAATATAAAAACACTTTCAGTTTTTCTTTTTACTAGCTACAATTCTTTTAACTACAATTCTTTTTACATATAGTAACGTATTTTAGTTCTACATTTCACAATGTAATGTTTACATTATTTTTTTTAAAGCTGATGACAGCACAGTGAAATAGTTTCTAAAGAACACGCATAAGTATTAAATTATAATAAATTCATTTACTAACTAATATTGAATTAGAGTCTTATATTTACTTTTATATTTATCTGAATTTGTACAGCAAAGCTGTTACATTACATTACGGTTCAAGAATTTAATTTTCTTACATCAAACAAATACGAAAAATATAGTATACATAGTATAATTGTTACTTATAAATACATACTTGGGAATTTTCTCTCTCTCCGTAAGAATAGTTCCCTCGTATGGCGCATTTCGTTCACCTATTGGCTAGGAAAAATATCACATAGTATTCAATCTAAGAAAGAACGAAAAAACTTTATTACACAATAAAAAAGTATGTGTAGTTAAAAGAGAAAGTACACTAGCTCCCACACTAAGATTCCCGGTGGTTGTAGTGGGCAGCTAGTCTCTTTCATTTGATATATTAACGATATTTATTGATAATGTTTACTTACATTTTTGTAGTTTAACTACTAAGAGCTACCATATTGACACTATGCAATATTTTACGTTATGCATTTCAGAATGTCCATTTGGTCAGTTGTATCATAAAATAGTAGCCACTTCCATAGCGCAATAGTTAACGGGTCTGGCTTTACTCTAAGTTCTATAGAAATAATCGTTTCGTGTTAGAAGTCACTGAAGGCCACATAGTAGACACAAAGTTGTATTTACCCAGGTACTGTTGCCAGGCAATGAGAACTATATTATGTAAATTAATTTTAATTAAATTTTAATCGTTTTACATACAAAATTAACTATATGAGTAATTGTCATGACGGCGCCATCAGGAACATAACTCCCATTTGTGATCTAGAGTATCAATGTTTCCCATTTTTTAAATGGTAACGTAATAGCTATTGCACATGATTATTTAAAGGTTATAAAATCTTGTGTTTACGGTCTTATTAATAAAAAATAAACTTACTTACGTTCACACTGTGAACTGACACGAATTCTAGATCCGCCCTTGGTTTAGATACGAAAGATTAAAATTAATATTGTATTTCGTTGGAGGTATAGGATGACAAATGTAAAGCCCTATCGTCGAATAGACTACAACGTAGTATGTCCAGTAGACACCACGAAACTATCTCCATAGCAAGCAATAAAAATGGGTATATGTATAGGATAAAATATATAGAGTATTCAAGACAAATAATGTATTACAGATTTTAATTAATTATCTATTTTAATAATGAAGGTAGAGTTTGTTTGTTTAGTTTTAATGGAGCGTGCGATTTATATATTTTTAAATACATTGTTGATATACAGAGGAAGGTTTTCAGCTATATACCATCTTTTACCTTAAAAATGGGTTTAACTAAAAATGTCAAAAAAAATTAATGTCAAGCTAGTAATTTTAAAACAACAATATTTACGTAAACTTCGACTAGCATCTCTTCCCGCAGAGCTCACTTTACATCTCCCTTCCACCCTCTCCTACCATCAGATAATCAAATCATTATCTTTTCATCTGGATCTCCATATGTTTCCAACCACAGTGAGGCGATTCTTGTGTATTTTATAAAGAACGAAGATAAACAGAGGAATTTCAATAGGAGAAGGATGAAGAAGCCACCAATAAAGGAAGCAAGAGAAGGGAAAAGAGATGGTAGGGAATAGTAACGTAACAGAAATAGTTTAAAATAGTTTTGGGTTCGCTCAACAACAATTTCCTCCTACTCTGGGAATTGTACGCATCAGCGGTTGAATCTCTTATGCACGAAACACCTATAATAATAAAATGAACGCACATATAAATAAAACAATTTCTTTGACTTTAGTACATAATGTCTACAACTAATTTCATTTTAATGAATTTCCATTGTTGTTTGACATTGCAAAAAAAATATCTTCATATGTAATACACGTATGTATTACGAATTTATCTTCCTATTCCTATATAATAGTGCTTATATATGAAATAAATATTTAAATTCTCTTTTAAAAAGAGTTTAAAAATTTGCGCCTTTAGTTATTAATGAGCAATTATGTATGTTTTATTGTTTGCTTTAACGTAATTTACAAGAATTGAATCAATTGTGATCTGTATGACTAAATACAATTTACAACTTAGTAAAACACCATAAAATTGTAAGAAATAACGAATCTATAAGAAGGAAATCGCTTCGTTGTTCATGTGAGTTCGTCACATGAACAACGAAGCGATTTCCTTCTCACAAGTGAATTCGATAAGTCAATAAAAAACCGCTAAATGGATAGTGAATTTATAACACCTTTGTTACCCCCCCCCCCCCCCTCACTTGGATTCGCCAAAGATCCATAGAAGTGCCCAGGATAATTTTGAGCTTTTGGGAGCTGTCAGTACAGCTAGTTACCCAGGAATTACAACGGACCAAATGTGAGTCCACCGTATTACTACATATTGAATATTAGAATCTTTACCGTAAGTTTACTGCACACATCTATGTAATGTATTTTACATTCAATGGCTGCCTTCAAGTGCCTCTCCACCATTACATAACTTGCAGTTAAATCAAAAAAAGGAGCAATGTGAGTTTTGCATATTAAGTAATAAATAATATGAGGATGTTTTCGCTACCCAATGAAGAATTTCCAAACCAATTCGCCTTAGGGTCCTTAAAAAAGAGCATTCCAATTCTAAAAAGAACCGCCAAGGCACTTGTGAGCACTCTGGCATTGAGAGTATCCATGGGCAACGTCGGTATCATTTAACATCAGGTGAGCCGCCTACTCGTTTGCCCTGTTCCATAAAAAATATATAAATAAACTAGCTGCCCCCGCGAACTTCGTTTCTCCTTAATATGGTTTTAGTTAGCCTTAATACCGTGACACGAAAGAATAATTTCACTGTATTATCGTCACTATAACTTGAATTTGATTTACACTTCGGTCTAAGTAACACGTGGTTGGATATGCCAACACCAACAATTAAAAAAGTAGAAATAATTGAATTTCACGGTATTTCGTTTACTACAAAATAAATTTAATTTATACTTTAGCCTCAATTACACGTGGTAATCATGATATTGAATTGTAGCTTATATGACACGTTTGTCGGTTTACCATAGCAGTGCCATCTATTGATTACTTACTCAATCCAGTAAATCCGAAAAGTATCGACATCTGTTTGAATCTTTTGGAGTTAACAGATAATTTTGACTGTCAATTAAATATAGACAAATGATTTGCAATAAATTGCGACTATAATTCACGATCTAAGCTAACCTATCTCTTAAGTTGGACCAGACTGTTCACGGTGTGCCAATTTAATTTAAAATGGGTTAAGTACTTTAGGAGTCCATCGCGGACAAACATCGTGACAGGAGATTTATATATATTAAGATGAACAAGGTAGAAATCGAAACAAGCAAGTTAAGATTTCTGATAACCATTAAACCTATACCTTGTTTCCTTTATTGGACTCGGTTAAAATATTATCTAACAAACTTGAAAAAAAAGTATATAATTCTACATGTAAGTTTTCAAAATTCGTCAGAATACATTAAATAAAAAAACATCAAAGAAAAATATATTTTATTAAAAATAATAACGACTTAATAAAATAATAGCAATTATACCGATACCAATAAAATAAAAAGATCTCTGTATTTCATAAATCTTATAACATTACTAGACTAGACTAGTACTATGAATACACCTTTGTGTCAAATTGTGTTTATGCTTTGACGAGTGCTATGAAAACAATATCAAGTGCGAATTGTGTAATGAGATTCATATTCTAGACTTATCACTATATATTATTCCCATATATCATATTTAATTAGGTACATACGTTATGCGCGGTTAGCATGTCTGAGACAAAATCACTTTTCAACGGGCGTCACCCACTAATTCCAAACGATTTTTTTATGGAAATGACATACATCACGCTTGGTCCATTATTAACCATTTTCACGCCTTTTGTAAAGTTCCTTCTTCTCAAGGCCTAGTTGAGGCAGATTATTATGTTATTCGGGAAGTCACAGTAATGTTAAATCTATAGATTTTTGGGTGACCACAACTGCTTTGTATTTATGAATAGGGTCTAATATGTACAAGAAAGGGAATATGAAAAAAATATAGACGAAAGTATTATATAAATTAATAGCCTCTCGTCTAACAGTAATGTCCATATTCCATTTCAATAACGCATCTCGCAATATATTATTTTCTATGGACCGTTAACATAACAGACTTCACGTAGTTTAAGTTTTAAACTCAATGATAAAATTGTAATTATATACCTAAAGATGTAACTTGAGTATTAAATTAATGCCTGATTAGTTAGCGATTCGTTTAAGGTAAGACATGAATCATAATGATACGGCAGTATATCTTTCAACTGTATCACTTCTCTCTCTTTAATCGGCAGCTCATGTCTCAGCGTCGTGGTCAGGAAGCATCTGGAACGAACTATCTGTTTCCACCGGTTTCATCACCTCTCTTATGATAGTTACAGTTATGACGATGATGTCTTTCACATAATCGGTCCATCTGGTTGGTGAATGGCCACAATAGTAAACCCATTATAACTTGTAACTGTTCTGTTGAAAGATTTAAGAGACACATTTTGTATTAATACTTAAAGAATTAAATCTAAATCTCAGTGATAACTTCAAACTTTAGGTTATTTTCATGGAGGCGTTTGATAATGTTGGTATCTTTGAAAGCAACTCCCGTTGTAAGGACACCACATCTGAAAAAATATAAGAACCTTTTATTATTGTTGAGTTTCAGCTGAGTTTCATTATCGGACGTCAAGGCAAAATACAAAATACCATCCGTATCACCTCGACGTCCGTCGTTCCACAACTGAGCGTTTTCTAAGGCAGTTTTGCCACGCACCACCACTATGTGGAACCAGCTGCCCACTGAGGTATTTCCGAACCAATTCGACTTAGGGTCCTTCAAGAAAAGAGCGTACCAATTCCTGAAAGGCCGGCAACGCACTTGCAAGCCTTCTGGCAATGTGAGTGTCCATGGCACATTTACATCAGGTGAGCCTCTGGCCCGTTTGCTTAATGTTACATAAAAAATAATGTCTTTTTGTATTTCTTTCAGTTATAGAACAATTATGACTTATGAAGTACATAATACATTTCTTATAAAAATATGAATAATTATAAATTTTAAGAAAATTTTTTAATTGTTTATTTTACAGAATAATGTAATAAAATCATGATACATTAGAACCGCTGTGGTTTGTATAAATGTAACCATAACAGTGTTGTTTAGGAGCGCGTCAAATTTGTATGTTAGTTAACGTTAGGCTATCTAATAACTAACTAGGTAGTCCATTTCTTACCCGCGGTATCAAGTATTGTGGATCCGTACCAAAAGGTTTAATTTACGTTAAATATGATTTTTTTAAATGATATTATGAATGAAATACTGACTCTTTTGGCATTTTATCTTCCTCGGTAAGTATTGTGAGTGCTGAGAACAAGAGAGCTACAACTGTCGCACCATATCCAGGATTCACACCAGATACCTGTAATATATTTCATATATTCTTATATCGAATGAGAAAAAAGCGAATGAGTAAATAATCCACACTAGCTCTAAATAATCATTAAAATAAAATAAAATGAGTAAAAATCGGAAAGGCAAATACAAAATATATAAAAATTAAAGTAAACTTTGTTTACGGTAACGCCGCCGTAAAAAAAACTCTCAGTACTCTTTTAAAAAATAAAATCATCATACAAAATGACTATAGCAAACAACACGTATTTTAAAAATTTTAATGACAATACAAAAATGATTTGCTTAACTTTGGCGTCACCGATTAGCTCATCATCGCGCATGCGAATGCGAATTATTAAATTTTGTTTCAAATATTAATATTAATATTTAGAATTTTAAATGGCCGATAACACATGTGAAGTAAGCCATTCCACTAATAAATGCCAGGCAAATTAGAATGATTTATTGTGAGCAAACTAATTCAATTAGTGAAACACGAATGTATTATTCGCATATAATTAAACATTTTTATAATCCCTTATTATAATAATGGAATGCGAATACATTCTGGCATTCTCTGAATCGAGCTTTCAGTGTGAAACGATGAGTACAGGCACCACCTCAACCCGCCACTGGGGTCTTCGTATCGGCCAGTCAGTAGTCGAACTAATCGAGGAGATTGGCAAGGATCCTCACTTTGGGTTTGAGGAGTAGAACACCTTTCGACCTCCACCTATTGTTACTTTCTTAACATCTGACCTGATTCAGTAACTATATTTTATGCATGATTTATCTCCGGGAGCCGTGGGAAACCTAATTATGTAAAAAAATATCAATTTACCTTAACAGCCAGTTTCTTATTAGGCGGTGAGGTGATATCAGTCCCTTCGCTCCATCCCTCACCAAACAGCACAAATGAGAAGAGAGTACTGTTCATCACTTCCTCACTGGGACCCTCGCGGGTGATCGCACCAAACGTAAAAACACGTGGATGTTTCAGGAAGAGATTTCGAAAGCACCTTAATCTATAAAAGTATAACAATACTTCATTCTCTTGAACACAGACTAAAAATGTACAAGACAGATATGATGTAGAAGTGTCTCATGCAAAAAAAGTATATCCTTAGTTGCTCCCATCACAGTTTGAAATCAAATTACGCTTTAGTTTTTATGTAATTATAAATTTTGTAGGTGAATTTTTTTGTAGTGAAACTTCTTTCGGCATTGGGAAAAATTACCGTCACATTTTTCGGTTACGCGCCATCTTTTTCTTGTCCTTACCACGGTTAATTCGAAGAGATTCGATATATTAATAACAAAAATATATAATAACGATAACAATGATAGTAATAATTATATTACAATTAATAAAATTCTGTAATAATCTTAGTAGTGATAAGGTAAAATTAAATAATTGTATTATTCGTCTTCATGGCTATGACTATGATAATAAAATTTTGTTAAACTTTATCTAATTTAACTTAATTTAACAAATTTCCATATAGTAGATCATTTTTCGAAATAAAATCTAGTACCAATGCATCAGTGTGTGAGCGTTGGCAAGCTTTGGTTAATAAATATATTGTAAAACTTATTTTACTTGACGAGTACGTAGCCGATCAGGGCAAAGACGGCGACTGCCATCGCGGACAAAATGCCAGCGAACTCGATATAAGTCTTATTTTGAATTGGTCGCTTTCCGTCTCTCTCGTACAAAGTTCTTTGTGTGCGGTATACTATAGGGGCGTCTGCGCCGAAGAGAGGTAAACTTCTTCCAGTCAACCGACGATGGAATGGGTATCTGTAAGCATTATGATTCCGCTGCAGCAAGAGTGTCAGAGTTCCTTTTGATGTTACGAATACTGATTGTGTGGTGATTAAGTCATGTTAGTATTTTATTTACAATTATTTGATATGTTTGTATTCTATAAATTGGAGTTATTTTTTTAAAATTATTAATATTGTTATCTATTTATTTTTAGTTGTGTTACTTATACTTTTATAAAAATATCTGTAAAACAATTTAAGGACACTTCTTTAATTATAACTTGTATATATATATTATACATATCTTGCATTTGGGATGTGTCATTATTGATAAATAATTCAATCAATTACATTGTTGAACTTCATACACTAGTGAAATTCCTGTTCGTGTGTGACCAGAAGAATATAATAAAACTATTGAATAAATTGTTAAATCAAATTATATCAAAATTATCTAGCAAATATGAATATAATATATCGATATAAAAATGGCTCCCATCTCTGTAAATTGTATCACCACAATTAATAAGACTAAATTTCATCTAATAGCCCAGTCATATTAGGTTAAAAAAGGGGTGAACCTCGGAATGAAATTCCAGTACATAAATAATGCACATTGTTTAATAATTATATTTTTTTAGTAAATAATTAACTTAATACAACGTCCTGATAACCGCAACTCACGCTTGACCTTGCATTAGGCAATAGATGACTGTACCCGGCGCAATCTTCGCGGTCTGCCGCATAACGGTTGAACGTATGAAAAAAAAGATCAAACAAAAGAGAATTTTATACTCTTAATAAGTGCAAATCTCATTTAAGCAATAGAGAGCGAAATATTCACGAAAAAACGATTTTTATGACCTTTGACCTTGCATATCTTAAGACGTGGACACGATAGCACTAGTGACTTATAGACAACATTTAAAACGACAAAACAAAGGTGTATATACAGCTTATTATATTTTATTCCGAGGTGAAACCCCTAATATGACTGGGCTATAAGGCCCGAAACGGAAGCTAAAAAGGTATTTCACTGCCCAATACTTTTAAAGTACTTTACTAATTTACAGTAAATTTAGAAATTCAGAGGATTTACACCGTACATATTATAACTGGTTAATGAATCATTATAGATAATGACAAAGAGAACTCTTGATTTTAGTTTGTGAATTTCACAGAACACATAACTTGTTATATTTGATGTTAGTTAGCTATATAAAAAGTTCAATATTTACATCAGCAACATGTCAAGCTCATTTGAACAGTTAGTAAGTACATATGAAGTAAAATACCTGGCTTTAAGTTCTGGATTAAATTCTGGCATCTGTTTGGGATATATCTTCTTCATCAAAGCGGGTAATTTATTCAAGTCTAGTACTCTGAAACACAATAAAAATTAAAAAGTGAGTTGTAGCCCGCATAGTCTATGCTGAAAACATATCATGTAGGAATATAATAAATTTCTGTTACGTTCATTTATACAGAGACAACATAATATTTTACAATTAAGCCATTGTTTATAATATATTTTTTAATACTAAAAGAACCAATTTGTAAAACGTTTTCTACCTTTAATAAAATTTTAAACGTATCAATCAAATTAAAAAAAAGCTATATCCAATATGGCTAAAACAGAAGTAAAACTTAGAAAAGTTCCTTGCTTTGAGTTAGTCAAAGAGCATAAGTATAATAGCAAGAAAATTTGTGATGTTTTTATATATTTACAGCTTTGGTTTTCATCAGCTTTTAAATATTTCAAGATGTAAAAATCTATTACGAACGAACTTTAAAACACCTTTCGATTGACGTTTAAATTGTTAGTATACAACAGGGGGCAAACGGGCTCATCTGATGCTAAGTGATGCCCATGGACACTTAATGCCAGAGATCTTGCCAGTGCGTTGATAATAATAATATTATATCGCGACATACTCGTATACTATGCAACTAGAATCAACACATTGGCGTCTTAGCTTGTGCTATCGAAGTATTTAATTTCGTGTTTAACCATAGCGAGCCGGTCAAGATTCGAACGTTGGATTCTCTCCGTCCGTTGCAGGGAGTACCTACATTCTTCCACCACATCCACGTAACCACCACGGATGTTTATTTATTAACACTTCTTTGAACAGAACATAAAAAGTGAACATAATTAAATTAAAAGGACAACTAGCGGCCTTATCGCTTTCGAGCGATCTCTACCAGGCAACTACTCCGAGAAGAGATCAAAAAATGTATTAAATTAGATAAGGTAGGCAAGAAGAGCAAAAATACATATTACACATAGTTATTAAGACACAACTGAACAGGAAAAAAACGAACTGAACTAAAAAAAGGATACATGAAAAACAGAAAGTTCAGTCTCACGTCAGTTAGTAGTTAGAAAGAAAGTTAGGAATACCACGTGGACATGTAATGTTTGTACATAATAAATTTAAAGGAAGAGAGAGAAGGAGCTTCGCGAATAGGGACGGGAAGTGAAGTGTAAGATTCATATAAGTAGGTATCAAACGATTTCGTAGAAATTTAATTCTTTTTCATTAACTCATTATAAATCCAAAAGGAATGAACCAATGTGTCAGTAAGTTGCGTTTACACGAAGAACTGATCACTATTCGTGGCACACGGTGCATACGAGATTCATACATAATAAATGAGGATCATATTATGTATTAGTAATTAAAATTATGTAGTATAAATAAACGAACCCATATATGAGAGACTCCCAGGTGCCATAGTTGATCATTGCCCCTCCTATTAAGTTTTTTGACACATCAGCAGTAATGTATGATTCCACTGAATTCACTATTCCTGAAAATATAAAAACATTTTAATTTATATATACTGTTCACGCCATCCAAGTACCTATAGTCCCGTCCATTTTTGGTCTTCTCCCACGGATAGGTGACGGAGAAGTGAAAAAACTATCAGTGAGGGATGTTTCCATATATTTTTACGCCGCATTCCACATACTCCGTGGTCTACTTTTCTTTGTCTCCGCCGTTACATTATTTTCGTCTTTCGAGTCGGATATAATATTTTAGTTTATTTCAATTCACGATTTATATATAAAACAAATATATGTGTGTTGTATTGTTAATATGCAGACTCATAAAGCAACATTAGTTAAAAAAGGCGCCAACAGTTCAGTTTAAATTGAACGAACCCCGTTAATAGGAAATCGTGACAATCTATTCTCACGATTACAAGATTTATATGGTAGGTCAAAGAAAACTTCGGACGAAACTGATATAAATTCTTTTTATCGTGGATGATTTCTATACACAACATTCGTGATAACTTTAATCAAAAAATAAATATAATTAATTAACGACATTATGCACAGTAAATGTCTTAAATTATTCGAAGATATGTTTCATTGTAAATATATTTTTGAAAAATTTAATAAAATTGCTTGTCCGATTCAAATACACAACGCAAATCGTTTCGCTTACCAAAGTTGGATTATGGCAAATTGTCTGATTCTCAGTTTTTGTAGATATCATTCCAAATGCTGAAAAGTATCCTTTAATTCAGCAAAAACTAATAAATAAATACTACGATAAAGTTTGGGTTCGGCTTGTTTGCCAAAGATTCTATCTCTTCAAAATTTACAATTGTTTCTTGATAGTTACTGCACCGCAATATCAAATTTAGCATCATTACAATTAGAAAATTTAACTGATTTACTATATTTATCATTTAAGAAACTTGATTCCAGTACAATTTGTTCCTTTGAATTACATAATATTCATAACCCAACAACACCTAATTATAAAGATTTCATTGCATTCGTACGCGAAATTAATAGGATAGCTCAACATTTTGATTATATTCGCACAGCCTGCCTGTTTCGTCGCGTGCGTTCATTTCGTTTACAGAGAAGCGGTCTTCTTGTTCATTTTGTAAACACGAATTGTCGTCTTTGCCGCATGAGACATAATAATTCGACGCTGTGTCGTAAATCGTAATGCGCCAGTTGCTCAAGAAAACATGCAAACTTATATGCATCGCATGCAACTGCGCAGCTTGCTGTGTCTCTCGCTAACTTATTAACTCAAATATTTTGCGGTGTAATAGTCAGCCCGCTATTTCAGAAAGCAATAATACAAGTTTATTAGGTACGACACAAGTATCTTAATATATATAAATCTCCTGTCACGATGTTTGACCGCGATGGACTCCTAAACTACTTAACCGATTTTAAATTAAATTTGCACACCGTGAGCAGTCTGGTTCAACTTAAGAGATAGGATAGCTTAGATGTTAAATTATAGTCGCAATTTTATTTTATTGCAAATTATTTGTCTATAATTAATTATTGACAGTCACAATTATCTGTTAACTCCAAAAGATTCTAACAGATGTCGACTCTTTTCGACTGGATTGATTAACTAATCAATAGATGGCACTACTATGGTAAACCGACAAACGTGTCATATAAGCTACAATTCAATATCATGATTACCACGTGTAATTGAGGCTAAAGTATAAATTAAATTTATTTTGTAGTAAACGAAATACCGTGAAATTCAATTATTTCTACTTTTTGAATTGTTGGTGTTAGCATAGCCAACCACGTGTTACTTAGACCGAAGTGTAAATCAAATTCAAATTATAGTGACGATAACACAGTGAAATTATTCTTTCGTGTCACGGTATTAAGGCTAACTAAACCTAACTAAGGCCGGCAACGCACTCGCGAGCCCTCTGGCATTGAGAGTGTCCATGGGCGGCGGTATCACTTAACATCAGGTGAGCCTCCTGCCCGTTTGCCCCCTATTTTATAAAAAAAAAACACATTAAGGAGAAACGAAGTTCGCGGGGGCAGCTAGTACATATATATATATATATATATATATATATATATATATATATAATTTAAATGGTAAACCACACACTGCATGTTTTCTTTGATAGTGCGTCCCAAAGCAGTTTTATAATACTTAAATGCTGCAAAAGGCTACATTGTGAGTCGGATTTGTAAAGTAAAGAAAGAAAGAAAAATATCCCCTATCAGTACCTCCTAGATTTGGTCCAGGTCCGACAAAGCCTATCCAACCCGACTTCGCCATCTATGGTCACCCTGTATATCTATACTTGTAAGCCGCTTCTCATTCATTTGTTCTACATGGCCAAACTTCCTAAGCATTCGCTTTCGTATCCTTGTCACTACGTCTTTTAATTTTTATATTATTTAAAAACCACAGGTCCGCCTGTGTGTCTGTTGCGATAAACTCAAAAACTCCAGCCGAAATTTATGACGGTGTTCAGCAATACTTAACATTCATTAGAAAATTTTAGGTATACAATCTATAACGGTTTAGATACGTGTCACGATTGTCCGCAGGTAGTAATATATAATAACTTGGAAATTCCAGAATGTTTCTGCTGCTGCACATAGAATTTCTTACGTTCTTAAAGTTAAAAACATAAATTGTGACTACTAGATTCTCTACTTATATTTATTTTCCTGGTATTACTTTTTACAATATAAATAATGTTACGATATGTGAAGGTCAGTAAATAAACTGAGATGTTTTTGTATTTAAAATCTTAAACTATATAACTTTTGTTCGATAGTCAATGAACAATAGTAACTCCAGTCCAATCTCAGACACACGAACACAACCAACCAATCACAATCGTTCGAACTAACTCCAACATCGTTTTCAATCCTCGCCTTCCAAATAAGTACTTACCTCCAAAGTTATTTTCTAGAAAGACAACTCCCAGGTCAGTAGGAATGCTGTCAAAGCCACACGCGCTGATCACGTATACTCCAGCTTCACGCGCAGCTTGGTTGTATTTAAGGTACATAGATTCTATAAACTGAAAGTTTAAAGATTTTACTATTAAGACAAATGTATAGATATAAAGAAAACACTTTTTAACGGATTGAAGCTATGTATTATTATAAACTTATAATTATTAATTACATAATTTAAAAAAAAAACTACGTTTCGTGTGCTTTACAGTGTGCGTGGTCACGGTGACTGAAGACAAAATATGTTGAATGTCAAAAAGTATCACACTGTAGAGAAAATTATATTATCTGTATGTATTTCCCCGGAGTTGAAAATAAAATTATGTAAAATAATTATAAGTTTATAATAATACATAGCTTCAATCCATTAAAAAAGTGTTTTCGTTAAATGTGTAAAAGTTATGTTAATAAAAGACAATACTAAATGTATATTCTATAGAAGAAAACGCGTGTTTAGTTGTGTTCAGTAAAAAAATGTAAAAAATATTATATTTTAACTTTATATTTTTAAATTTATAACTTTAGATTAACTTTAAATTTAGTTAGTTAAAGTGTATTAATTTATTTTCATTTTTATTTTATAGGAATCGTCATGAGGAAACGCCTTCGACCAAAAAATTCTAAAATGACGCGTTTATTGTACATATTACGAAAGACATTGCCATGAAACACATACAGATTGAAAGACCAAGAATTGCAGCGCTGATTTTTGTTTTTAATTCAATTAGATTGTAGATTCAATTAGAATTCTACGTTTTTTGAACTATTCGCCAATATATTTTCGATTGTAATGTAAACAATTTTGGCCGTATGTAACAATACATACTTAGACACTTAATTTAATATTACTTTCCGCTCATTTGTATGGGACAGCTAGTCAAAAAAGGGTTTCCGTATGTTGTGATTCTATTACAAAAATTCTATAAATCAGTGTATGTTTTTAACGGATCTCAGGATATACGAAAATGCATTTTGTTTACGAACTTGAAAAGAAACTTGTTTAAATGAAACAACAAACAAAACAGATTGTTGACCAAACATTATTGTGATGATAGATAATGATAGACCATGAACCGTAATCATATCAAGAGTTATAAAACAAGTTTTATGAATACAATGGACGAAGTCCATGCGTTTTAATGCAAATGCATGACATCATCTCAAATAAATTTCATTGCACTTCATTTTCCTGCCTACCAGACTCGTAAACATGAATCACTCAGCCCGGACATACCTACAACAACCACTATTTAAGCCTTGACTTGTTTAACCTATCGCGGAATATGCTTAAGAGCGCGTAGTAGCGGAATTTACGATATCTACCGTGCGTATCCTTTTGCCCACTTTAGGGACAAACGCAATAACCGCGGCGCATCTATAGTACAAACTCGAGGGCATTAAGAAAGGAACTAAGGAATTAGTATATGCAATACAATTGGATACAATATTAATATGTGGTTTACTTGTCGAGTTAGATATTAACCACGTGGAAAGAGTAGCCCCATACCCAAGATACCATCGCGTATGCAACCCAACTACTATAAAACTACTTTACCGATTCTGTATATTATTTTGATAGTGATGACAATGTATGTATGTAATTTTATATATGCTAGCAAAAATTATAAGAACGAGTTTTTGTCTATTATTTTCAAGTATTGTTAGTATAGGTTGATTCGTTTTATATTTTATTGATACCTAACTTTATTTATTATTGACACTTAACAGCGGCAAATAAAATTATATAGGTATCATTTTCAATAAAATCATAAAGTAGTATCTGTTTAGTTTACACATACAACGCGGTTGATTTGAAATTTTATGGATTCTTTTCTTTTAAATTGAATTTTTAATTTTAATTTTGAGAAATTTACGTATTACTAATAATATAAATATGTTTTAAGTTTAGTTTATGGAAATGGTTAATATTTTACTAGTGGTAATTATTATAATATATCAATCGCTGGCAGTAAGAAACATAGTGGAGCGAGACTGACTAGTGAAACAAACGTATGGTAATGTTCGAATGAGAGACGATACGCTGCTTCGAACAAAATGAAGTAAACGCCAAATGCATTTTAGTTAAATAACTCGTAAAATATACAATATTTAATAAAATCGCTAAAAACAGCTCTTGGCCAAACTAATGTGCTGTAATTCAATTAATTTTTGACACGATAATACTCGCCATGATTAAATAAAAATGAAATTGGACAAAACTAAGAAGTGACTTTGTATTTTTTTTTGTATCGAGGAATGTTTTGATTATTTTATATAATTTTTTCCCATTATAAATTAAATGTTTTAACCTTTTTGTATATTTTTTTATTCCATCTTTGGCTATATCTTTAATATAAAATTGTTTTTATTATATTTAATTTAAGTTAGCTGTAAGAGTAAATAAATAAATTTAAAAAAAAATGTAGCATCAATAATCTTGCATAACATACAGAGATTAGATATATTTTGTCTAAGTATACATTAAGAAAAATACATACGTATACGTGGCATAAATAATAATTATAAACAAACATACATTATAGAGGTTGGTTGGACAT
Organism: Pieris brassicae; assembly: GCF_905147105.1. Classification (NCBI taxonomy): domain Eukaryota; kingdom Metazoa; phylum Arthropoda; class Insecta; order Lepidoptera; family Pieridae; genus Pieris; species Pieris brassicae. The sequence goes on along the minus strand of NC_059671.1, from coordinate 7,624,291 downwards.
ATTACAGATTCAGCATCCCCTCTACAATTTATTCTTATTTATAGAAATGAGATGATATTTAAACCTACTAGAAAAAAGCTGTACAACCTCAATACATGTAAATTTACAAAAACTAATATTCGTTTAAAATATGTGTATAAAAAATAACTATAAAATATATCTGAATGTTGATATTTGTTGTGTACAACCTTAAACATAAATATAAATACGGATTTTCCTCATTTCATTCTATAAAAAAACGACTCACTCGGAAATGCATTAAAACGATTATTAATAAGGAATAAACATAGCATTTATTCGTATTCTATTAATAAAATTAAATGTTTTTAAAGATTAATGTATGAGGCAGAAGGAAAGCTTTATATTTCTACATAAATTTCATTCAGTTAGTATACGGAAAACTTTCAATATTATTACAAAATCGTGTATAGGCCACACCTTGATTATCCAGATCGACGGGTGAAGCTAACGTATTGGAGTCCGTTAAATATTCTATTCAAATTACTTACTATAGGTTCAGCAGCAATATCCACGTAATGTGTCTTGGATTCGATGGCAGCTTTGACCACCGCCTCCCCATAATGCCGGTATGGCCCGCAACAGTTCACTAACACCTTGGCCTGGCTGCACATTTTCTTAAGTAACTTCTCATCATTCACATCAGCTATTATTATCGAGGCTGACACATCGCTACCTGCAAATACAAATAGGATAATATATACCTATTGATTTGAACGGTGATTTATAAAAATCACAACGTTTCGAATGCTGTAAATCCATTAAAGAAGTTGATTAATGTATACGAGATACTTGCAGAAACCAAACACAATAGAGTGTTATAGATATTTAATCTGTGCCGGTAGTGTTGCTAGTTTTCTATTGGCATATTTCATATATGGTTTAATTACCTTCCTTGCGTTGCCTTTCCCTAATATACTCGTATGTATTGCCTTTGAGTTAATAACTAACCAGTGGCGCTACAATCTTTTAGATCAGGATCTCAGATTTATTTAATTATTTGTCTAAGACTAAGGCATGGTAGGTGATAAAGTTTATGTCCCCGACTCACGCCGTCGACTTTTTGGGTCTAAGATGTTTTGCTTCGCGAGCGAGAGTTAAAATGCGCAAAAAGACGGAAAGTCATTTGGCACTCAGCAGGGAATCGCACCTACAACCACGGGTATAAGACGTCGCATTGAAGCCACAAGGCCAACACTGCTTAATTTGAGTTAATAAGATCGAAAACTCATGCTTGTTAAAGTCAAGTAACCGGTTTATGAAACACGGTCATGTTAATTACGACTACGAAACCTCACATTTTTTTTTGTTCAATAATATTTATTTAAAATCCCGTAACGGTTTATAGTATCAACTAGTAACTACGGGAGTTAACCATTAGGCAACGGAAGCTGATAAAATATTTTTCAGAAAGCTTGGCGATTAAAATTTGTGATTGTGCGAAAATATAATTCATGGTTATGTAGTGCTTGTGACCTTGTCAATGTGTTATAAGTTTTATGTAACCACTTTTTCCAAATTTAGTATCTAAGACACACGTAACTTCCCCCGAGTTAATGACACAAAAGCGCACGCGCCGTAACAGACGGCCCAGTCTAGAAGCCTTAACGTTAGTCTATGTAGAAAGTCTACATTTGTATGAAAATTACAGTTCTTGTTAAGCCCTGGCCGTAAAGACTTGCGTCGGGATACAATAAGCTACGCCATAACAGTGCGTGCAATATATGCGCGAATATATATAAACCATGGTTATGTAGTCCTTGTGACCTTGTGAAAGTGGTTTGAGTAGGTCGTCGTACTCAAATTCGGTCATGAAATATTGCATTTATTTACCGGTTTTCTGTGCGGCTTCCTTGATTACCTCTTCTAGTTTGGCTTGAGAGCGTCCAGCGATACCCCAAGAAAGCGGGTAGTGCTTCAACTGTCTATTCATCTCCATAACGACATGTTTACCTGTGAACCCCGTCGCCCCGAATATCACCAGGTCCAGGCGAGACATCTACAACGCAAATAAAAATGTTACAAACAGCTAAGAATTCTGCCAAACAATGACCGAGATCGCTTGGCGAGTACCTTCATAATTGAAATGTTGCAGGGTGAAACTGTTGTTAAGCGGTCAAATAAAATCCAACAGTTAAATGATTTTTATATTTTATTCGTGTATCGATTGTTATTTATAGGAACGTAATGTTACGATCACGACACAATAACTGGAGTAGAAAATAATACAACATAGAACTTGCACACAAAAATATAATATTAAAAATTAATAGTGTGAATTGTAATATAATTAAATATACTTTACACTTGGTTAAATCAATCACTTTCGTGTATTATAAATGTTATGTACTCACTTTTTCCGGATTTAGTATCCAAGACACACACAACTTCCCCTGTATTAATAACACAAATGCGCGCGAACATCAGAGGGCTGAGTCACTACGCTCTAAGGACAGTGTATGCAGAAAGTCGAACACTACATTTGTATGAAAATTACAGCTCTTGTCGAGAGTCGGCAACCTTGGCTCTAAAGACGTGAGTCGGGATCCAATAAGCTACGCCATGACAGTGCTACGAAAATACACACATTAACACTCACGCTTTTTGTAGTCAACGTCCAGGGGGCTTAGTCAAGACGCCTTAACGATATCGTATGTAGAAAGTCGAAAACTAAATTTGTATGAAAATGGTAGTTCATGTTGACAGTCGATGCCTACGCTAATTTCAATGTTCACAATAGTCTTTTTTTCACATTGTATTTTAATTCCTTTGTTATTATTATTTTTACTTTATCAACTACTTTATCTTCACTTAACTCTGTATTTATCAATATGTTGCTTCGTCATTTTGCAGATTAGTTGGTGTGAGATGAAATATAAATATTAATGTTTAAGTATCTACTACTAATAATTGTACGTATATATAGCGATTATGAAGGTTCCAAATATTTTATTTATTTATAACCTTACAGTTCTGAGATCATGAAACAAACCATAGTTAATTTTAAGATGAAACTTAAATTCATAAATTATGCCACTTTGCACCTTTCCAAAAATTCCACTTAAACCGAAAATTGTTCCGGCCTTGCTGGCATTCTTGTGTATTTTGCAGCTTGCTATTGCAAATTAAAAGTAATATTTTGAATTTTTAACTTTTATTAGGCTATAACAGTGACTTTAGGGATACATTTAATCCAGAGACAATATGACGCAATAAGGTGCTACGAACAACAGCTCGGAGCTACGCTGCCGACTTTGCGGTAACATGACCCTTGGGTGCGAAAGAAGCGTATTTAAAAACACAATTACGCAAAACCGATAGTGTATGTAGTAAACTTTTCGGTAGTAATACGGCTAGAACACCAGACGACAATACTTTCTCCGCCTTTCTTGACCCCGGGACGAAGGGCCGAGGACGACGCGCGCACCAGTGACCTTTCGCTCAGACCCTCTAAGGTCGAAAAGCAAAGATAAGACTGATTACTGTATAATAGCTGCCGACGTATGATGGTGGAGCAATAATAATTTCACCTACAAAACAAGTGTATACTTATATGCCTTCCAAATCAAATTTGTCTATCGTGTTCCCTAAATTAAGATTTGACTGTGTATTAAATTGTGTGTGTCGCCAAAACATTACAGCTATTTTTTATCATAATTATCTGAACTGGGAAAACGATTGCCGTTTAATTTATGTATTATATTTTGGGCCGAAAACTACTATATTTGTATTAAAATTAGTATTTTAATACGAATTAGTATTTTTTTGTTCCTGTTTAGTTTTGTCTTAATAACTGTGTATAACATGTATTTTTGCACTACTTGCCTATCTTATATAATTTAATACATTTTTTTTTTCTTTACTCACAGTGGTGGCCTGGAAGAAATTGCTCGAAAGCGATAAGACCGCCAGTTTGATTTAATTATGTTCAATTTTTTTTAATATTGTAGTGTAACGAAGTGATAATAAAATAAAATAAAAATACGTCTAATTTCTCGAAAAACATTTTTTTTTAAATACTGAACCAATATTTAATCAAACAACTGAATTAAACAAATTGTTTCGGAATAAAGAAGACTGTATTGAAAATTTTTAATACAATATTTAACTTATTTAATATATTATATATTCTAAGATAAAGTTTTCCAAAATATATAATATAGAGCGAATACCAAGTATGTATCTACTACTGATTAGAAAGTAATTTATCAAGTGGTAGATTGGATCGTATGATTAATAAAACTACATAGCATTAACAGTGTTTTACTACTACGGAACAACTTTTCAAGTTCATCATTCGTGATATTTTACGTCCAATTTGAAAATGTTGTTAGAAAAACGAAAATTAGTAATTCAATAAATTGCAAATTTCCTGCATGTCCTATATGTTTCATAAACAATCAGAATAATTATTTACTACATACAAATATACAAAGGTCGGATATCACAGCGTACAAAAACACTTTCGTTTTCGTTCGTTGCGACATTTTTTTTCCTTTGCTTACTGTTAGATAGTTACTGATAAAAAAGGTATTTACTGTTCTGAAAAAGGTATTTTTTACAGAAATCAGAACGAAGTTATGGTGTCTTTCTTCGATTTGAGTACAAAAAATCGTGATTACAAAAACAGTCCCTGTTATCGGCTTTTACCCAAATCAATAAACTCGATAAAAAAGGTGGTTCAAGAAAAAATAAAACCATTTACATATATTCATAAATTTAATTACACAAATATACACCAATTTACGCAGTTAGTAAGCATTACGATAACATATTAATAGGTAATAAATGCGATATTAGCACCATGAACAGTTAGTAAAGAAAATTGCTTTATACTCGTAAAGTAATAAAATAATGTTTACGAGACTTGTCTCAAACTGGCGAAGTTGAAGCGCGTGTTTACAATACAAATTAAAGAAAAAAAACGACTAAGACCACGCCAACCCTCTCTTAAAAATTATAAAAAATTTAAGTGTCGAAAGGAAGAATTCACTTAACACTCCTTGAATTCCATATATCAATAATATATTAGTCCTGAACTAGAATCATACTGATTTTAATTCATAAATGCTCTGTACATTTCTTAATCTCCTAGAGTTTTACATTATCTATGTTTTTAATTAGACCATGTTCCTTTTTCAAAAATAAGACATTTCAATTATAGAATTACCACTGCCCATATATATATTTTTCTCACTCTTCATTCTTATTTAATAAAGTACAAAAAAACAATTAACACGAATAAAAAAAATGTTAAAAACAACACTTTGCTTATTAACTTTTTTTAATTTCCGATACAACTTTACTGGATATAATCATGATAAAAACAATGTTAATTTATTTAAATTCATCATTAACAATTTCAAACTTAAGATTATTTTCGTGTAGCTGTTGGATGATGCTCGTATCTCTGAACGCAACACCGGTGGTTAGAACTCCACCCCTGAAATATATCAATATACATTTTCACTCAGTGTACATAAGTGTTGGTAAATTTAACAAAAGCATGTTGAACAAGTAGTTCTAAATAATATCGTCGTAGTTTTGGTTTCTTCGACTCTCACCTCTGAGGTCGTAGGTTCGACTCCCCAGCTTGAACGGTGCTGCGATAAAATTATAAAATGTGTGTAGGAGGCAAACAAAAATGTAAGACCAGGTCTCGCAAGCAATTTCGCCCGGCTCGCCCATGAATATTGTAAATAATATTACATATATAAAACGCGAGACGCGCAACACGAACCCATGGTTCAAACAGCTTATATTATCTATCTAAAAATACTAACTCTTTTGGCATTTTATCCTTCTCGTTAAGTATTGTGAGCGCCGAGAACAAGAGAGCTACAACTGTCGCACCATATCCGGGATTCACACCGGACACCTGAAAGTATTGCAAAACATGCAGAAGGCTGTAAAAACTATTGTGCGTTTCGTTCGATTGTGATTCGCCAATAGCATCTCTAGTCTAGTCACGTGATACGTCATAACTCCCTTTGTCGCTACTCCCCTCTTTGAAGGCACTCTCCTTAAAGCCTCAGCTAACATCGGAATATTGGGCGTTGACATATCGAATAACGTCCAGTTTCGCGGTCATTTGGAAGGGAAGGCTAAATTAGCCTCCAAAAAGCTTGGTGTGCTCAGCAAGGCGAGACGGTACTTCACTCCGGGCCACCGCTTGCAACTCTATAAAGCGCAAATTCGGCCCCACATGGAATACTGTTCTCACCTCTGGGCGGGAGCTCCCCAGTACCAGGTCCTTCCACTAGACCGTATTCAACGAAGAGCGATTCGAATCGTCGACGACCAATCACTTTCCGAGCGGCTCGATCCTTTGGCGTTGCGTAGAGATGTTGGGTCCCTCTGCATCTTCTACCGCATTTACCATGGGGAGTGTTCAGAAGAGTTGTTCGGTCTAATACCCGCAGCTGAGTTTCATTATCGGACGTCAAGGCAAAATACAAAATACCATCCGTATCACCTCGACGTCCGTCGTTCCACAACTGAGGGTTTTCTAAGGCAGTTTTTGCCGCGCGCCACCACTATGTGGAACCAGCTGCCCAGTGAAGTATTTCCGAACCAATTCGACTTAGGGTCCTTCAAGAAAAGAGCGTACCAATTCTTGAAAGGCCGGCAACGCACTTGCGAGCCTTCTGGCAATGTGAGTGTCCATGGGCGGCGGTATCGCTTCACATCAGGTGAGCCTCTTGCCCGTTTGCCTGCTATTACATAAAAAAATAATAATAATATAACCGGCGTTTGACCAATCACAATCGAACGCAACGTTCAGCGCACATATGAGTACGCAAGCAGCAAGGGCGGATCCATAGGCGTCAAGCTTTTATTTAAAAAAAAGTATACATAGCTGGACAGACGTTTTGAAGGACCTGTCCAGGAGATGCCTACATAACCGCCGCTTGATTAAATGTCTCTTTAGGAAAGATTGAAGGGAACAGAGAGTTTCACACAGAAAAATCGTATAGAATCGGTAATGTTACTGATATTTGATGTTATATATTTATATATATTTGATGTATATATGATATATGATCTATTTCTGGATCGACCCATCCAATGGATGTCCCAATAGTATTAGTGATATCAAAATACATGAAAGTATATTATGGCATTTTTATATATACGACTATGTCAAAATATGAGAGCGTAGTAGTGGATTTTTCATAAATTGACAAAACAATTCTAGAGTAGAATTATCAGTTTGATATTAAACGGTTATATGAGTAATAGTCAAATAAAATATGTTTTAAATGTCATAAAAAAATTGCCTCATCAACAAAAATATACAATTAATTATAATTTTAGGAATCTTCTTCATTTACAAAATATTGACATCGACTACTTTGCAAAAATATAATACAGCACAATAACACAAAACAGGAGAAAAATAAAATAAATAAAGACAAAAGATGAGCGGTTTCTTCCAATATAATGAATGTTCAAAAATTTAACGAGTAAATATGATTATAAAGTCTACCTTAACTGCAAGTTTCTTATTGGGCGGTGAGGTGAGATCAGACCCCTGACTCCATCCTTCACCCAGCAGTAGAAACGAGAAGACAGTACTGTTCATCACCTCCTCACTGGGGCCCTCTCGGGTGACCGCGCCCATTGTAAACAAACGAGGGTGTTTAAGGAGAAGGTCCCGGGTGAAACTTAATCTAAAAATAATACAATTTTTTCAGGCGTATATAAAAACACACACAACAAACGCGATCCATTCAATCATAATAATTATTGTTTAAGGCAAACATGACTCGTAAATCTTAAAAATCATATATACAAACCTCTATATATAGGTGAAAACACAATAAATTCCGTGGCTAGTTTTTTTAGTTTTTGAGTTAAAATACAGATGGCCGCGGCGGAGAACTCGTCGTTGCAAATTATATATAGTTAGTAGACATCTTATGTAGTCATTATGAAACTACAACTATTCTCATGAACTGTGTGACGTAGCTTACTATTGAAAAAATAGATTTCAAAATCGGTTCAGTAGATCCAGAGATCACAAACGCAAAGTTTTGATAGTATTTATAATATTATACAAAATAAAATTTAGAACTTTGAAAGTCCTACCCCCATTATAAAGTAATAAGTGCAGCAAACATACGGCATAATATAAAACACTATTGTTACTCTATGGTATTCTTAATCCTAAGATTTATTAACTACCATGATCAAAATAGGAAAAAAAAATTATAAATCTAAAAATTTTAACGACTTCGGGAAATCCTTTAAAAGTCTTTTTAAGGTCGTAAGAAATGATTATGATAAATCAAGAAATAAAATTTCTATCTATCTATGGATTCTTACAAAATATAGGGCTGAGGGTAAATTACAAAAAAATTAAAGAATTTCTATACAAGTAACGGAAGCGACTTCGGTGGCTCCAAAACCGTGTGCCACAAATCATTGTACATCTTCATCGCCTTTTAGTAATAAATTAAAAAGAAGTGTTCGTAAATACGCCCACATATTGCAATAATTGTGAAAATTTTAAGAGATGTCGCGACCTGTAATACGAAGGACCAAAACCCACACGATCTCCTCCCCAGGGGCCAGCACAGTCATGCTATATCACAATTATTTATTGAAATTGTTACAAAATTGAATTCGTTATTTATTCACAGATTCTGTATATAAGTGTTCCAAATAGCATACCAATTCATAAAATAAAGTTATAAACTTTGAGTACCGACGAAAAAAAAGAAAACTATTTTATTAGCCGGGGTTCGAACGCACGTCCGTTATAAATACCTGGTTAATATAAACAGCATCACAGAAGAGAATGCAACAGCAAGCGTAGTTAAGAAGCTGGTAAATTTCACGTATGTCTTAATTTGAACGGGCCGTTTTCCGTCACGTTCCAATAAAGTACGCTGCGTCCTGTACACTATGGATGCGTCAGATCCCGGGAAGGGAAGGCACCATCCAGATAGGCGCTGATGGATGACTGATCTGTTCGAGAAGTTTTTATTTAATTAACTAAAGTATTTAGAAAATCAATGTGGTTATTAAATAAAAAAAAACATTCTAATATGCCATTAAAAAATAGTGCTTGGGTTTGCGTAGCAAATCTTTAAAAAAAAATTCTTATATGCTTCTTATATATCTCCGTTACATGCCTTTATCAGTTAAACTGGGTTTTGAAGTGAAAAAAATATATATCTGACGTTTCAAATTTTATATAAACTTCATGGTCTATAAATAAACTAACTAAAAATATGGCAACATACCGAGACTTGAGCTTCGGTTTAAACTCTGGCAACTTTTCAGGATAGATCTTCTTTCTCAGATTCGGCAATTCGTCTAAATGTGTTATTCTGAAATTCAATAAATATGTTTTATTGTTTGTTCAGGACTTTATAAGGCATTCTCGAATCAGAAAGGTTCAGTACATCTGTTCCAAACATTTTTCTATTTTTATGATTTTAATTTTGTTCCCTTTGGAGACTCTTGGGCCGTGGGGTTCCACATAGTGGTGGTGCAGCTGCCTTAAAAGCGTTCAGTTGTGGAAGGAGGTCGAGGTGATACGGAAAACTCTCCATGGTGAATGTGGTAGAAGACGCGAGAAGAGAAATATCCCATATCAAATATTAAGTATTACTAACCCGTAAACTAACGACTCCCAGGTACCATAGTTAATTACACCGCTGGTTACAGAACCCTTCGCCTCCGAACTCAGATACGACTCCACGGAATTCACTGTGCCTGAAAAACATTTTAGCTCATTTGATCATAGGTTGTGGAACCCGAAGGTCGAAAGTTAAACTCCTAATATAGATAAAACGTTTAAACGTGACTATGCTAGATAACTATGGAGGCATAAGGGATTTCTCACACACACTTACTATTTAAAAAATGTGTCGGTAAATTTTGATGGCAATGAGTACTTAAAGAGTCATACGGGAGGGAATTGAAACTTTGACTTATTAAAAATATAATAAGAATGAACAAATATACGCCCTATTTGGATTCTTAACGCTACCCGAAAGTCACGTGTTAGCAAGACGTTACCTTCAAATTTTTTCTCCAAGAAGACAACCCCAAGATCAGTGGGAATGCTGTCAAAACCACAAGCACTGATCACGTACACACCCGCCTCACGAGCCGCTTCACCGTATTTTAACTGCATTGTTTCTATAAACTGAAATTAATATAAATATGTACTTACATAGTGTTATTGATACATATCACTCATTTAATCCCCAAAAACAATCAAAAGTCGTTTGAGTAACTTTTTTTCAAGATCTTCCATTTTGGAATTTGTGTTTCTTAAAATCAAAAAGCATAGACCGTGGTGTACGTTCCGCAATTACGAAAATATGTAAATTTTCAAATCTTAGTGCCTTCGTTTTAAAAATAATTTGAGAAATAAATCCATGTTCGGTGCTTTTAGCTTTGATAGATCTAAGAGACTTCAGTAACTAACGTAAGTCAGACAAAGTATAAAATAATTATTTTAAGATCTTAACTTCGCAGACTTTTAACAGTCATGGCCAAGCTACAAGTCAGCTATATTTCGAGAGCCAGAGTAGTAGGTATGGGTTAACAAGTGGAGGTACTTAATCATCCAAGGTGTTGTAAAATGAATATAAAGCAGAAACGATAAAAGTATTAAGTCCAAGTTTTTCTTTCTCGTGTCTCCAAACACGACCTTGAATAATCTTCAACATATTAAAGCATGACTCATGTATAGGACAAAAATTATGAAGACATTGAGTTCACTGCGTTGGCGGCGTATTGTTCAATACGATTTTCACGTTTGCATAATATTTTAAAGGAAACTTGTTTGTTTAGTACCAATACGTATACGGTAAATAAATAATAATAAAATAATTTACGTTAAAATATTTTTATTCCAAGCCACACCACGTTATTCATGCAAGTCACTTTTATACGGCTTATTTTAAGACGTTGTTCATTTCTTTTGTTTCCGTGGTACCAAACTAAAATTCTAATGCGATGAGCGAGACACTACTGCTGTAGATCAATCTTAACGATAAAAATTATTAAAATATTTACCTTACTGGACAAACGTCTGGGAAAATCGCGTTTAAAGCTATTTAAATGTTTATCTTAGAACTCAAAGACTACATAAATTATCATAACAAGCTTTATATATAAATAAATCTTCTGTTCAAGAGCAGTGTTAACCTAGTGGCTTCAGCTTGCGACGCTCATCCCTGAGGTCGTAGGTTCGATCCCCGGCTGGATGGACCTATAGATTTTCTTTTTATGTGCGCATTTAACATTCGCTCGAACGGTGAAGGAAAAAATCGTGAGGAAACCGATTTGCCTTAGACCCAAAACATCGACGGCGTGAGTCAGGCACAAAAGGCTTGTCACCTACTTGCCAATTCAATTTACAAATGATCATGAAACAGATACCAAGAAATCTGAGACCCAGACCTAAACAGGCTGTAGCGCCATTGATTATTATTATTATTAAATTCTGTTCGCGTAATTAAACCTTTTTGTGTACAGGACAATGTAATATAAATTATAGTGCCAACTTTGTATATATAAATGACGCGTATACCAATAGCGTAAACTGAATAGACCTATACTCGTAAATTGAGTTTCTAGATTTTTCTTCATTCTGTAGAAAAACAATTTAATAAATTCCACACGCTCTCATTACTGCTCGCGTGTATTTCGTTTTAAAGTGCATTCTGTGATAGATAATCACGCACGCGAATTAATATTATACATATTATTATAAACAAAACTCGATAACGTAAAGATCACCTACATGCATAACAAGGAAGTTTACTTCTCGGACAGAGTATATAAAAAGATATAGATGCCACTGGATGGAATTGAAGCAATAATTTTACCAATGGCTGAGCGTAATTAATATAGAAGTGTAAGATTATTTGACTGTTATAATATAACATTACACACACTACCAATCGCACGCCTACAATTCACGCAATACAAGTAGATATTTAATTCCATATTAGTGACGCAAGAGCTGGCTAGCATTGTATATAATTTTTATTTCTATATGAATACTAATTTTGAATTATTTAAACAATTAAAATAATAGCTTAATATTATTACTTCATACAGTGCTATAATTATCGGAATGATATTAAATCTTAATCATATACATTATCTTTTGATACAAATCGTATGATAACTGTATAACAAGCGCGCTTCGATATCAGGCGTTATGTAGTTTAGTAAGAAACCTTGAACTCTAACCGTGATGACACACAAGGTCACCTGCACTGTGAGGGACGTAAATATAGTTTATGACATATTTGAATAACAGTATCGATTTACAAATATTTGTCTTTTTTTAATGTTGGTACATAGATCGTGAAGTTACGTCTGTATTGTTAGGTATTTACGCCTCTCGATCGTGGAATGTTGAGTGGGTAAATAGACAGCTGATATTTGTTTAATGAATTATATATCTATTAAGAAAAATACAGTAATACAATTTTTAATATTTTCAAATTTTATTTTTTTATGAGCTTCTCTGAATCTAGAAGATATATGAGATTATTGGTAAGAGGAAAGACTTTAAATGAATAGATGGGCTTAACTTATAAATCTTAGGTTAAGGTCGCTGGAAGATCGAACAGGAAATTTTTTAATTACATACATTATGTATTGCCTTGACATTCCTTTTAATTTTACTTTTTTATTGAAAAATAATGTTTTTATTCAAACCACACAACGCAAAAAGATTTTCCATGAATCCGGTTTAAACCCCTCCAAAGAGCACATAAAAACAAGTGGCATCTATTGGTTAGATTGGTGAACAGTACGTCCAACCTAAAGGGAAGATCCTGGACTGGCTGGCCTCAAGGCCCCAGTGGCTGTAGTCGTGAAGTTATATATCCCTAGCTGCTGAATTAACTTCTGTAGCGCGTTTCAGGGTATATCGTCATCGTAATGATTCGTAGGTACAAATAGTAGGTTTAATAAGCGCGAAAGAATTATGAATAAACGACCATTTAGTTATAATTCTCCGTGTCTTTGAAGTCGGTTAAAATCATGCCCATTTGCATTGTATTATTAAAAAAACTCTAATGATGATGACATAATGTCATCTCAGCTGACCTTGTATATAGTGACTAATATACAGAAAACATATAACTGAGATATATAAAGTAATTAGTACTGATAATCATCGAGAATGTATAAAAGCATCATATTTCTCAGATACGACCTTGCGCTCTGGTCGTCTGTCTTGTTTGAGTTAGATCACTTAGTATCAAGTAATCCTGACTTTTTGTATGCAATACCCTCAATATCCGTAACGCTTATCTTCTGCTACTTCGCGCAGTACATTAAAGTCGTGGTTGTCATCGTCATTAAAAGTTACAGAATACATTATAGTTATATATACATTTTCAATTTTTTTTTAAATATATAGTTATCATCATAGGGCAGTGTTGGCCTAGTGGCTACAGCGCGCGACTCTGATCCCTGAGGTCGTAGGTGCGCATTTAACATTCGCTCGAACGGTGAAGGAAAACATCGTAAGGATTCACCGAAAAATATTTAAAATTAAGTTATAAATAAAATTTTAGTCCGGTTAAAAAATTGTTTTCTTTCAATGTGTAAAAGCTATGTTAACCAAAGACAATACTATCGTGAGCTTGCCTTAGACCCAAAAAATCGACGAAATCTGAGCCCCAGACCTAAAAAGGTTGTAGCGCTATTGATTTATTTATTTTTCATATTGTGTCAGTCTTATGCTCCTATCAGAATAAAAAGTATTTAAAATTGTAAATAATTTAATTAATAATTATTTGTCAAATTATAAAAATGTTCAGACCCTAATATTTCGAGAAACTATGTGAGTTGGACTGATTAAAAATAAGGCTGAATAATATAATGTCGAATTCAAATTATATACGAATATTATTTCACCAGACAGAAATCGGTCCGAGCCTAATCTGTAAACAGCATTATAATGTGAATGCAGCTTAAAATAACCTTATTATTCTAATAATAATAAGGTTATTTATGTTATTATTTATGTTATGTTATCCCATTAAAAATATATAGACGACGATCTTTATTGTGATTGGTCGAGAAACGCTGTTGACGTGTGATGTTCAACATCACATTTATTATTTATAGAATTTATATATTAAACCAGAAGGCACATGTGATTTTAAGTTACCACCGTGCATGGACACGCACTCTGCCTAAGAATCGGTTAGATTTCATCTTGAAGGACCTTAAGGGTCAGGCAGCTGGTTTCCATATAGCGTTGGTGCGCGGCTAAAAAAATATTGCCACATTTAGAATTTCTAATCCCCCGGTTATTTTTATTATTTACCTGTGGTTCCCCTGACACATCCACATAGTGTGACTTGCATTCGACAGCTGCCTTGACAACCGGCTCGCCATAATGCCGGTAGGGCCCGCAGCAGTTCACCAACACCTTGGCCTGACTGCACATGTCTTTAAGTGACTTCTCATCGCCTACATCAGCCACTATTATTTTCACTCCCGATAGGTCATTACCTGAAACGAAGGATTATTATTAAGAAAACACTTTTTAAACGGATTGAAGCTATGTATTATTATTATAAACTTATAATTATTTACATAATTTTAAATTTATATTTTTCAGACGTTTCGCGTGCTTTACAGCGTGCGTGTTTGTGTGTTCAAAGTGTTAAAAGTGTTTTCTTAATGTGTAAAAGCAAAAGACAATACTAGGATTATTATTGTTTTTTGTCTGTAGACAAATAAACAAAAGACAATAAGGGAAATTCCAAAATGAATATGTTTCACTCAAAATTATCCCTGGAGGCGTTTCAAGGTTAGTTTTTTCGAACGTATTTTATAAAAAGGCGTTATTTTCGTGAAAAATAATTTAATCAAACTGCAACTACTCTCAAAAATAGTGTATAAAACGCACACACACCCATCCACATACATTCACGCATACTTAAGGCCGTAAGTCTTTTTCTTTAAAAATGTTTTAAACATCATTAGGTTACTTAATTCCAAAATAAGCTTTTGTTACCGCGTCGCCCTGACCTTGACTTTACTATATAAATGGGAGTTCGCTGAAGAGTTTTCCAGACTGTATTATAATTTATTTACGTCGTTATGCGTCTAACCTCAATGACCCCACTTGAATAGTTATCTATATAATCGTTTGTGGTACTATAGTAAGTTGTCTATATTTATTCCGTTGTATACGTATAAATGAATTCCCAGCAAAAGAGTACATTTTATATTTATATGTCGTGTCCTAAATAGGATGTAACGCGCTTAAGAGGTCAGTAACACATAAACGAGCAAACTACTTCCTATCAAATATTTGTTTCCAGTCCTATAAACTACACAGGACAAACAAGTCTTTGTTCCCGTTTCGTTGTTCTTATTTTGCTTTCAATCCCATACTACTTTTGTTGCAATAGACCTTATGGGAGGTGGATTAACCTTTTAAAATAAAAATACTTTAAACAGCGAACTCAGCATTCATTATGATTTACCTAAACGGTTAAAGTTTATTCAATGTAATCACTGTATATATATTTTTAATAAATAACTTAAGTATTAATAAATCCTTATCAGTGTATTTCTTATCTGACCGATAACCTCTACTAGTAAGTACTGGCATTAATCAATTAAAGAGTTTCATAAAGGAATCAACCATACATTTATAGTTTTATTTTATTTATTAGAACTTTGTTGCATTAATAGTGCATATACAAGGATATAACATAAAATATTACGGAGCCAATGGGAGGCCTTATTGCTAACAGAAGAAGAAGGGTAAATAAATAAACAAAAATAGAATTGCAAGTAACAATTTGTTAAATTAAAAAAAATATGAAAAAATTAAATTAAATTTATGGCATAGTAACTAAAACTTTCTTATCTATGACTGGTAGAGACTAGAGACTTGCATGGGCTAATTTAATAAACATTGGTTGATAAGTAAAAATTTTACTGACTTCTGACGAGTTCTATGGATTTTTGAGTCCAAGTTAGTTGTTGTTCCGAATGTTTTATTCTTAATTATCTATGTCGCTCGTATTTTAGATAATTGATATTTAATGCATAATTTGTTTATATATAAATTATTAATACATAATATATTAATAATTACTTAGATTGTCTACCTATTATACATTTTGCCATTTCTCATAACGTGAATGAGATCCCAACCTCTGCATTGATGACGAAGGTAGCCTCTTCGAGGGTTTTAGGTAGTTAAAAGTTAGCTTATCCTGTAATGAGCCCCACAACCTTGAGCAAACGGGGAGATGGGCAACTGCATCGCAATTCGGATATAAAAAACAGCCATCTGGCATTTTGAACGATATCAATGACGTATCATAAATGTTGCATTGCATATTGCTGAAACTGGTTTACGTATAGTTCTGAGACAACAAGACCTTTTTATATTAAAATATACACAACGTTTATAAAATGTAAACACCAGGTTGATCTAGTATATATGGTATCCCATGGTCTTTTTACCTATCTAATAAATAGTGACAGAATTATGAAAGATTTTACGCACTCAACACATTATTTTCTGGCCCACCCTAACTCCATAATTTTGCAGAGGGTTTAATAAATTCCGAGCCTCTGAGACCCTACTAAGCCTGCATTTCCACAATCGGTACTTAAACCTGTTTTACGAGATGTACCAAAATAATTCTGTCTGACCTTGAAAATTATTGTATGATAATGAACTAATTATAAACGCGTTTTTGTGTATCGGTGACTCTAACTCTCGGTGAGTCATCTTTGTAAATAAAGACAGTTCAGTCTTTGTTGCCATGGTTACAATTTTTATATGTTCAATCGTAACCATGGCAACAGACTAAGTATTTTACGTTGCATACAACAATATAAGCGTTTAATACAACGTAATAAAAATACTGTATATCGCTACCCAGCCAATTTAATAACACATTTATACACGAACAGAAGGATTCTTGTGAATTTTTCGGGTGAACCTCGTCGGCCATTTATAATAATAATAATAACATTGTCTTTTGCTTGCACTACATCAATTTAACGAGAGCGGACTGCAGTCAACTATTTAAAACGTCGAGAGAAATTATTGATAAAATTACGTTAATATTTTTTTTAAAGTACTCGCGTGAAGGTCAATATGTACAATGTGTGTATGTGTGTATATTCGTTGTATATATATATTAACGCTATGTATCTTACCAGTTTTCTGAGACGCTTCCTTAAGCACATCTTCCAGCTTGCTCTGGGAGCGTCCAGCGACACCCAACGAAAGCGGATACTGCTTCAACTGTCGACTCATCTCCATCACGGCATGTTTACCCGTGAACCCCGTCGCACCGAATATCACCAGGTCCAGGCGAGACATCTATGAAAGAACAAATTTAGATAAAACCGCTTGACCGCTAATAAATCACTGCTGGATCGAAGATTCGATTTTGAATCACCTGTGGGCTATTTATGGAACGGACTAGCGAAACTACGCACTACGCAGGATCAAGTACTGTCTAGGTAAAATGTACTGGTTTGTTATGAATAGGACCCATGCGCATTATATACGCTCATTGTCGAGTTAACTAGAGCATTTTTTGTAATGAAATAGTTGTGACGTATGTCTAAAAAAACATTGGAAAATATATATTTCTAGAAATTTGTTAATGGACTTTTTTTATAAAATTTAATAGGGAAAAATTCCGTCATACAACATTATTGTGAAACTTTCACCGTTTATGCAACGCACGGAACAGAAACTCACAAAAAGGAATATTTTTTGTTAAGTTTTTGCGACATTTTCATTTTGATACATTGATGGTAACGTGATGTCTGCTGCTGTAACTTAACATACTTCTCTCAGGAACTGTTTCGAAATAAATTTTCCTTTGTGTTAGGCAGTTATTGAAGAATGCTTCAACGTAATAAATGTGAGACAAAACGCGCAACACAACTAGTTGATTATGAAACAGTCCCAAGGTTTTTTTTTTAATATTAATAAATACATTTTATATTAATACTACATTACAACATGAAAGCCACACGGTTATATAAATACCCGTTGTAATTTAAATAGTTATAATCCGGTGAAGTGGATTTTTAAAATTCATAAATAATGAAAGACTTGACTCCAATCGCAATTCAATTGGTACGGTATACAAACAAACTCATGACGCATCGACACCATGATATGTACAATCGAAGTACAATTTAAGCTTCTTCCATAAAATATTATTTTCTGACTTTTAAAAATATACATAATTGCAATAATTGTAACAATTCATTGGAAAGGACTGTGAATATATTCCAACAAACTGCCGACGTAACAATTAAATTGTTTATACATGTACAGAAAATATAACAATAGAAATATTAGAAATGTTAATACCTACATACCTCTAAAATTATAACACTCCGATTACTTATTTGTGGAAATTAACTCCGATTACTTATTTGTGGAAATTAACTCCTATTAATTCTATCAATATTTGATAAATTTCAATAATAAGAAGGAATTAATATTTCATAATCTAAAAAACTGCCGAAGCGCGCCGGCACTGCGAAAATCAAAATTATAAAGTGATGAACACGCATGAGTTGCACAGAGTATAGAACTATTAGAGAGTAACAATTTACCGCGTCTACAGTTATCTTTCATAATCCTTTTTCCCATTTGACTTTCTTAACTCGGAACATCTTTAAATAAAATTATTGTTTGATCAAGATTAATGTTTATACGAAGATTCCAATTTATAAAATAAGTCTAATATTTGTCATACGTACGAAAAGAGAACCGTCGTGGTATTTGAGGCCGCATAAGAAATCACAGATCATATGCCTAGTGCCTAGTGTGATCTGACGACCATGATTTGATTTTGAAAATCTCGATCAAATAAGTTGCTTGGTAATTGTAACTATTGGTTTAGAAAAGAAAAGTTAAATTAAATAAATGATTTTTCTAGTCATGACCTCTAATACTTGACAGTGACAGCAGAGGCCGGCTTTCAATTGTCACGTCTTCAAAATTTCGTTTACAATATTTTAATTCTTATTTCTTATAACCAAAAATATTTAAATAATATTACATTTCCCTGAAATCATGGAACTAAATGAAAGAATTTTGCATTATTTAGAAAAATGTGATAAAGTAAACACTTTGAAACTTGCAGATGAATTTAACGAAGATCATCAGAAAATTGTTGGTTCAGTAAAAAGTATTGAGGCTTTAGAGATGATCGTTTCAGAAGCTGTAAAGTCTACGAAATGGGGATTAACGGAAGAAGGACAAATGGTCGCTGACCAAGGAAGCCACGAAGCTGTTTTATACAGAAATATTCCTGATGACGGCTCGCCACAAGCTGAAGTTATGAAGGTTACGAGTCTATTTTATTTGACTAGTAGTAGCACTTTTTCATTCTTCTATGTATAATTTTAAAGTTATAACTTAATGTTTTATTCTTCCAGAAAGTGCCTAATGCAAAAGTAGGATTCAGCAAAGCTATGTCAGCTGGTTGGATTTACATAGATAAATCAGGTGGTGCACCTTTAGTTAAACGTAAAGTTGAAACTATATCGGATACTGTTCAAGAAAATTTGATTGAAATTAAAAAAGGCATAGATAATTTAACAGATAATGTTAGGAATGACTACAAAAAACGAAAACTACTGCAAGAAATAACATTAAAAAGTTTTGAACTGACTAAAGGCCCACAATTTGCCACATCTATAAAGAAATTAGAAACTGATTTAACAAGTGAAATGCTGATGACAGTTTCATGGAAAGAGTTGCAATTTAAGCCATACAATTTTGATGCACTAGGTAAGTTTTTTATTAAGTACAGAGGGTCCAGTCACATGGCTCACCTCATGTTAAGTTGTTGTGTTGTTCATCAATCATATCAAAAATCCCCTCATGAATCATTTTTTATTTATATATATTTAAAATTATAAATGCTAGACAAGCCCTTGTTTGCCCAATTATAACGATAGTCTACACAACCACTTAAAACATAAGAATTAATAATGATTAATTTTATTTAAGAACACTTAAAACAAATTTGTCTAACTTATGCTTTATATCCAGGTCAACCACCCTCTTGTGGTCACCTTCATCCCCTCCTGAAGGTGAGGTCTGAATTCCGTGAAATCTTTCTTGAAATGGGTTTTACGGAGATGCCAACTAACCAATATGTTGAGAGCTCTTTCTGGAACTTTGATGCCCTCTTCCAACCACAGCAGCATCCTGCTAGGGATGCTCATGATACATTCTTCATATCATCACCTGCTAAGAGTACAGATTTTCCTATGGATTACTTAGAGAAAGTTAAAAAAGTGCATAGCAAAGGAGGCTATGGATCACAGGTATGTAAGTCCCACTTAAAATAAATTAAATTTAAATACATAACTTCTCATAGTATTTTAAACCAGCTAAAATATGTTTTTTTAAAGATGTGTTACCACAATATTATGTATTATAGTTACCTTTTTAATTGCTGTCTCATTAACATTGATGATGATGTTATTTTCAAGGTGTAGATGATAAAAAGTTTTCATTCCTACACTGTTAATATGTGCATTATTATGTTGAGTGTGTCCTTTATTTTGTTAACTCATGTTTTCACATTTTCAACAAAATATATTAATTCATATAATTTTCTTAGTATATGCGTGGTGATTTCCTAAATCAGTATTAAAATTTGAGAGCTAAATTGCAAATAATTGTTAGCATTAATTTACCATTGACTATTTAAAGTATAAATCATTATATCTTTTGTTATACACAAGTAATAAATAGTCAACATTATATTTTAAATTATTCAAAACCTTCCCCTGACCCAGGAACGGTACAGATAATGTGTTCATGAAACAACTTTTTTAGCAGTGATATCACTATTACAAAAATACTTCTAATAATTTTACCACAGTGATGTATTATATGAGACTTGTAGGGTTACAGATATGATTGGAAAATAGAGGAGGCTCAAAAGAATTTGCTCCGCACTCACACCACAGCAGTCAGTGCACGTATGCTGTACAAACTTGCTCAGCAGGATATTTTCAAACCACAGAAATACTTCAGTATAGATAAGGTACTATTTTTATCATAAATTCAATGAATTTATTCTTAATATGAACTAGTTGACATTCAATTTATCGAATTTGTCTTATCTATAAATTGGACAATAACCAGTAATAAAAATATGAAAAAAAAACAAGTTTTAGTTAGTTATATTTTAATTTCTGAAAGACATCTGATTAGTACTTATGCTTTAGGAATAGTAGAACAACTACAACTATACAAATTACTGTCAATTATAATTAGAAATTGAAAAAAAAAACTTGGAAATATTTATTTTGTTTTTTGAATTATTATAATCTCTTTATGTATTTTTTAAAATTAAAATATAGAAAATATTTTCTAGGTCTTCCGTAATGAAACTCTCGATGCTACGCATCTAGCAGAATTCCACCAAGTCGAAGGTGTGGTAGCAGCGAGAGGCCTTGGCTTGGCAGATCTCATTAGCGAATTAGACGCTTTCTTCTCGCGTCTCGGCTTCCACCAGCTACAGTTCAAACCAGCATACAACCCATATACAGAGCCTAGTATGGAGATCTTCGCGTATCATACTGGTAAGACATTTTTTATTAAGAATAATGCTGCTAAAAAAAATTAAAAAGTTTTATTAAAATAATATATATATATATATATATATATATATATCTCGAAACACACTTTACATTTTAGTGCAGTGTACGATGCACGATAATGGTAAGAAAATAGTGTTAATTTAGTTAAATTAGCTTTTATATGCACTAGATGGCGCTACTTACAAGACTGAGAGCTCTCTCATTCTCACGAGACTGTTTTTCGCCGGAGCTAATCTCAGGGCTCAAGGTTCATCGCGCAGTCTCGTGGGCATGAGCCGTAACTAGTCAACCAAGCAATAAAATAATTTCAGTCATTTCAAGACCTTAAAATAAGGAATTTCCATACAATTTGACTACTTTCGAACGATACATGATACAATTGCCAGAGTTATTGAACTTTCTATACAATATATATATTTTTTAATTACTTCAGGCCTCAGGTAAAATGTATTACAATTTATCTTAATATGTAAGATCATACTTTACAATCGTCTAGATGTGGCTAGACGTTTAATAAGATTTATTTTCACAAACAAATATAATTTGGTGGCGCTAGAATCCTTTATGGGTCTTGCACCGATACTGTGACTTTGATACCGATCCCGACGTTTTATGAAAAAGTTCTCACAACTTCCGTAGCGCTGATGTCGCAACCTTGAAATTTGCAGTCATCTAGACGTTATCGCTATTTACTTTTATACCCGTGCTAGCCTCAACTGTAACTATTTCATTGATTATTTTATAAGTAGGATGTTTTCTTTCCCTATACAAACAAGTGAAGATTGAAGTCAACAACTTATGCTACAAAGTTTATTTCACTTGAGTTAAGAAAATCTACTTTGAATTTTTCAGGTCTTGGAAAATGGATTGAGATTGGAAATTCGGGAGTTTTCCGTCCAGAAATGCTTCTGCCCATGGGGCTGCCTGAGGATGTCAACGTGATTGCGTGGGGGCTCTCGTTAGAACGACCAACTATGATCAAATACGGCCTTAATAATATAAGGGACCTGGTTGGACCCAAAGTGGACCTTCAGATGGTCCAAAACAACCCGATTTGTAGGCTTGATAAGTGAAAATAAATTATTTATTTATGTCTTTTGATTTATTTATTCGGTCTTATGCTTAAAAAATATAGAAAACATTAGGACAACAAATTTGAACTAGGAGTTGTAATCTAATGTAAAAAATTCTCGTGTCACTGTGTTTATTACAAACTCCTCCGAAATGGCTCGACCGGTATTAGTGAAATTTTGTGTATATATCGGTTAGGTCTCTGAATCGGACAACATCTATTTTTATCCCCCTAAGTGTTAAGGGTGGTCCACCCTCAAATTTTATTTTTTTATTTTTAGACAATCTTTTTTGTTTATATGTATGTATGAGTACACAAAAATTCATCCAATCCTTAATTTTTTATTTCTTAATTAAAACCTTATAACTTGAATATGGAGAAAAATTCACAGAAAACCCTAAAAAGTATTCATTCCCGAAAAACGTACAGTCTCTGGATAGCATAGCAAAATGTTCCATGTTGGTATGTACGTAAAAGGTAGGCTAAGTAAAATCACATTAAGAAGAAACGAAGTTCGCGGGGGCAGCTTGATATAAAAATTTAAATACATTCCTGAAAACGAAAGAATAAAATCAAAGGCAGCAGGCATCATTCCGGAGCCTCTTCTCGCAAGCTCGTCGGCAGCATCATTGCCGAGAGAACCACTCCCCTTTATCCACTGCAAGGTAACCCTGTTTGGTAGAGTTATGGCCTCTAGTGCTTCGTGGCAGTCCAGCATTAGTTTGCTGTTTGTCTTTTTGTTTCCGAGCGATATCAGCACGGCTGCACTGTCGGATACGAACTTAATGCAAAATTCATCAATTCTGCTTCAGTTAAAGCGACACATTCACACTGAAAAGTTGTGCTGTGTGTGCCTAAGGATAGGTGTATGTTGATTTTAAGATCAAGAGAGAATATGCCAGCGCCTGAGCCACACCCTGTTTTTGATCCATCGGTATATATGCGTAGCTCATTCAGGGTCGACTGATCATGTCCCACTTCTCTCAATTGTATGTGGTATTTCCTGTTACATATGAGTTAGTTGGTGAATGTATCACATGGCGCAGATATATGAGGTTGATACTCTACTGCCCTGTTGAGAATCGCTGTGTGTGCACTATAGTGATTTTTTCCCCATAGATCCAGTATCATAAGCTTAATGCCTTCTGCTGTATGTGTAGGTCTGGAGGTACAATTTGCAGGGCTATCTCCTTTGCTACAGTTGGTGTCATCCTCCTACAACCGCTAGCAGCGGACAAGGCTAGCTTCTGAAAGCGTCCAAGTTGCGTAATTGCCGTTCTGATATTGGCCACCAAACCAGGGTTCCATATGCTAGCATTGGTGGCATGAAAATGGCAGTGTAAAGTCATATAGTTATCTTAGGCGATAAGCCCCATTTCACGCCTAGCATCTTTTTGCACTCATAGAAGGCGAACTGCTTTGCTTAGTTTGTGTTCTAGGTGTTTATTCCAGAGCGGTTTACTGTCCAAAATCACACCTAAGTACTTGATGTCATCGTTAAGTTTGAGTTCAGTGTTGAAGAGTTTTAGAAGTCTGTACGGTCCAAGAAGTCTCTTCGGTTTTCTTCTGAGTATTCTGTTTGACAGTTAGCTCGTGCTCATTGCACCATCTCACAATCATTTTAAAAGCCCTTCTCATGAGACTACATAAGATGCTTTCAAAGCTCCCCGATATTAAGATAGGTATGTCATCCGCATATCCCATGTGTAGAGATTACCAGCGTTGAGTTTAGCAATAAGCTCGTTAAGTTCCACAGTAGCGGCGATAGGACACCGCCTTGTGGACAACCTCTGCTGACAATGCCTCCTGTTGTGGAGTTAACTGTGAACTGTATAGCTCGCTGTTTTAGCATATTGTTTATCAATTCTGTAAGAGTTGATGGTACTCCACATGTTCCTAGTGCTCCGGTTACTCGTGAAATTTATTGACTGCTTTAACTTCAGAGAGTTGCCAACGTGAGAT
Source organism: Pieris brassicae (assembly GCF_905147105.1). NCBI lineage: Eukaryota > Metazoa > Arthropoda > Insecta > Lepidoptera > Pieridae > Pieris > Pieris brassicae. The sequence goes on along the minus strand of NC_059671.1, from coordinate 7,599,609 downwards.
ACGACGTTGTGGAGTGAATCCGTTCATTTGCCTGAGCTGTAGACACGTTGATTTGGATAGCGATACCCGGCTACGTATCTCCCAGCCTCTCCATCGTTTTTAGGAAGAATGAAGTAAGGCTGATTGACCTGAAGGATTTCGCTCGGTTATAGTCCTCTCCACCTTTTGGGATGAATATAATTTTTACTTCCCTCCATTTCAAAGGTATGTATCTATGGGCTATACAGGCTTGGAAAACTGAGTCAAGATAGTCTACTATTAGGATCCCACTCCATCTTAGTAGACCTGGGAAGATGCCGTCCAAGCCAGCTACATCAGTTTTTGTGAATGAATTGTCAGATTTTCTAAGACATCCGATCGAGTGATAGGGCTCTATAGAGAGGCATGATTTCACCCCGGTTGCCTGGTTATTTTCAATACTGGTGCAGAAGTGTCTCCAGCACTCTTGCTTCCCAGTACGTAAAAGTTTTTTAAACCGCCTTCGCGCGACTGTGTACTTGTCCCAGACGATGGGTAACCGTGTATTCCCTGCTCTATTGAACAGCTCCCTGACCTTCCGTCAGTATCTCTCCAATTCGGGGCACCACCAGTTCTGTCCCCACCTTGGGGACACCTTGTAAGGGGACACGACTGTTTATAGCCTGTCAGGACTCAGGAATAGGGACGTTAGGTTATTTACATGTTTCTCAAGTCACGACCTTATACTAGACCGTAAAACTAGCTTTTTGGTAAAATAAGGTAAATAGCAACAAAACTCAATAACGGTATCGTTATAAAAAAATAATGAGTACGCTAGCTGCACTGCCCTTTAAGAACTAAAGTTAATATAACCTTTTACACAATAAAAGTCAATTGTTAATTATGACACTAATGTCATTAATAATTTTAAATATGGTATTAATAACATTAAATAAGAATATCGTATTAGATTCAATATTAAAAAGAAGTCCTCTGCGGATCAGTGTTAGAAGTTATGAGATTCCTGAAAAATTAAAAGGTGTAGCACAAGATCCAAACCCGAGTTTTTATAAAATGGTCCAATACTTCTATCATTACGCGGTGAAGGTATGTGAACCAAGTCTTGAAGAGTATTTGAAAAAATATACACATTTCTCAGACAAGAAACGTAAGCAACGTGTTGCTGGCATTTTAAAGGTGAGTTTCGCCTTAAATATTTTTTTGTATTACGTTAAATAAGCTGGATAAAGCCCTGAAGATAAAATGCTGTATTTTTATAGAAGAATTGAAAGCTATCTGTACACTATTTTCACGTATTAAGAAGATTTTCAGCTTTTAGCTAAATTATGTACCTACTGAATATAAATAACTTCGTACGCTGATAAAAAAATGCTCGCTGAGAGAAAAGTGAAAAGCTTGGAAGCCGTCAAGAGTAGTCACTTGTTTTTTACAAGAATTTATTCCATAAAATAATGAATTGGGTTGGCCGTGCCAATTTTTATTAGTAGATAGTTATTTGTAGTTACGCAGTTCCTAGAGATATAAGACATCATTCAGTGTTCCAACTTCTAGTACTAAGCACTTTTTAAAATGAAAAACCGCTATAAGCTTGTAAATTTCAGGTTATGGGCTCTTGCAACAGTTCTTTACAATTAGAGTTTCCCTTACAACGCAAGAGCGGAGACTATGAAATCATACACGCGTATCGCTCGCAACATAGCGTACATCGTCTTCCTTGTAAAGGAGGTAATAAAAATCCTTAAAGATCTCTCACGGTCTCTGCACTCAGCAACGAAGTGTAGTGGTACCGATGCAACACCTTTTCGCAGTATTATTTATGACAATAATACATTACATTTAAAATAGTAGATAGAGAAAGAACTCTTAACATATAAAGAAGAAATATATGGAAAGAACGAACTTTATTATTCATAATAAAAAGGATATTTTGTTTTCCTGTGCTGTGGGCAACTAGTCTCTTCATTTTGACTCTTTTATAATTAATCTATTGTTACACAATAGGAACATTTTCTTTTTCAGCATAGGACAAGTTGATAAGGTGTTGTTTAAGATTATTAGGAAAAGTAGGTATAAAGTTTTCAATCGTTAGTGAAAATTTTGTTTTTAAGAAATTGGTTAAAGATGAAAGGGCCTCTGGAGGAGAAAAAGCGTTAAAGCGAAGAAAGTCCGCTTTTTGGGTACTTTTTATGTGGGTTTGCATTATGTATGTTGTGGTGTAGTCGGTGTTTCTTTCCAAGAAAGGCTGCATATTGCTGTATATTATATATCTATACCGTTAAAAGTTTTGTTTAATTTTACAAATTTGAAGTTGAGTAGCGAAAAGGTTGCCTGTAGGATATCTTAAGAATAACGCGTTGGTCACTGGCAACTCCATACGGATATGCAATAAGATAGTATAGATCTGTACGAAAGATTTTTCGTTTAACTCAGAATTGCTGAAAATATTTTGTTATTCCTATTGAAGCCTCAGGAGGCTAAAATTAATAACAAAACAAAACAAATATATATATATTTTTGGGGGTTCTCATAGATTTTAAATGCCACAGGTATAAGATTTTCCGACCAAGTTGATCTTGAAGAGGTGAAAGCTCTAGCTGCACTCATGACGTACAAATGTGCTTGTTCCAATATCCCTTTTGGAGGCTCCAAAGGAGGTACTTTACATAATCGATTTTTACTAAAACATTTGGAGTACATGAGTTGATTGATCTCAGGTTTTTCAACATTTTGATTAGTTTTTTTGCATCCACGGGGCTCAGGGCTGTTTAGTAGATCCTCCCCTGGATGCTTATAAAAAAGTAACATTTCCAATATTACAATTGGATAAACTTGCGTATTAATAGAGCTTGGAAGATTGATTGCCACTGCTCCTTACGCCAATGGGACACGTGATCAACAAACAACTTATTTTTATACTGTATTCACAGGTGTTGCGATAAACCCAAAGAAATATACGGTGGCTGAATTACAAAGAATAACAAGACGCTACACCCTAGAACTAGCGAAAAAGCATTACATAGGTAAAATAGTTCTATACAACTTTGAGTGATATTGATATAGTATCACCTGTCTGACTGCAAATTTCGTTCGCATAAAAATCTTTATCTAATGGTTTTTTTTTTAAATATGTATAGGGGTAAAAAAACCTAGGCCATAGGCCTTCCTTCGAAATATTTTATTTATTTTCACGATAAGTATTTGTTAATATTAAATAATTTGGTTTCTAATAAGAACTAAATAACTATAATATGTACATAGGCCACTTATATAATGTTTTATCGAATTTTCGATTCGACGAATTTAGTCTATTAGAATAATGTAATAAATCCGTTATATACCTCCTGTTTTCTAGTTAAGCCCTCAAACAACAAATCATTAGGTACTTGACTTATTTCTCTTATATAATATTTGCAGGTGCAGGAATAGATGTCCCAGCTCCTGATGTTAACACATCTGGAAGAGAAATGTCCTGGATAGTTGACACCTATATTAAAACGTTAGGTAAGACTTAAGTCGGAAAACTGACCACAGAAGCAAAATTCTGAAAGCAAACTATTAAGATTTTTCATATTATGAGATTATAAAAATATCAAATTCCTATCACGGTGCAAGAGCTTGACTTTAAATTAAATATTGAATGATAAATTAAATAAAAAAATCCTGGTGCCAATATAAGTTGTTCCATTATATTCTTTATTTGTTAGGAAAAAATAGACTAAAAGTAAGTTTCGCCGAAACAGGGAGAGAAAATGTAAAAGAAAATCGCAAAACGTAGGTAATATTTTCGTGATTGATGAAACGATAATCACAATCGTTTTGAATCGTTTTTATTGTCATCTGGCTGGTTTATTAATAATCAAGGCCATAGTTCAGTTGGATGTTTACTTACAGGTTATAACGATATCAACGCAGCAGCATGCGTAACTGGCAAACCAATAAATGGCGGAGGTATTCGCGGACGAGTAGAAGCCACTGGACGTGGAGTATTTATAACAACCAGTGAGTTCATACACGACGAACAATGGATGAAGCTTATAGACCTGGAACCGGGGTTCAAGGTATTTTACAGGAATTAACTAACTACCAAATGGTTTCTTGCGTCATCAAGTTAGTCATTTTATTCGCATATATACATACATTAAAGAAAAATTACCGAATAAAAAAAAATAAGTTTTACATATTCATCAGTATTTTTAGGGATTTTTGCCGATACCAACCTTGATTGTTTTAAAATTAAATTAAGCTAAACTATATCAAGTTTGGTTAGCTTTTAATTTTTATTAATAAATATAAACAGTCACAAATTTTGAATAAGATAAATAGTTTTGTTATTGATAATTAAGAGTAGTAATTAAATTAAAGTAAAATAAATACATATTAATAATCAAAATTAACATTGATAACTTGTTGTAATTCTGTATTTTTATTTAATTTGGCATTGAAAAAATACTAAGCGCAATAGCAGTTAAAAGCAAAATAAAGTGCTTAGCGAAATGGAATCTGCGGGGACAAAACGGGTGAGAGAGACAACAACTGAATGAAACACGGGGATTCCCCGGGCATGGATAGTTTGTTCCTCATTTGCTACTAGATCAAACAATATGCGCCTTTACATTACTTTTTTAAAGCGCGAAATTTGAAAAGTATCGTATCGGCAATTAAAATATCGCCCATACCGAATGAATCCCTAGTATTTTTTAAAATTTTAATTAGGGGAGTTATCACAAATTTTAATTAAAATAAATTTTTTTTTATAAAAACCTTTCTAAGTGTAAAATTATCAAGTAAACCCGTGACTATGTTTGCTTTAAATCACGTAAAAACCGAAACTAATTACCGTACCATAATATTTCCGTTAATCGTTATTTTTTTTTGTTCTATAGAATTATAAAATTGTGATAATCAAGGCGTTTAAATTAGCTAAAGTCTATTTTCCTATTTATATTAATTATCTGAATTCAGTTTATATTGTATTTAATTTAAAAGGAATAACTTTTATATGAAATTAATTTATAATAAACTAATTATTTAAAATATTAAAGGGAAAGACTGCAATAATCCAAGGTTTCGGCAACGTGGGCAGTTGGGCAGGAGTGCACTTCCAGGAAAGTGGTGTGAAGGTCATCGGAGTTTTGGAGTCTGACTGCAACCTGTCCAACCCTGAAGGGATCAAGTGTAAGGTCAGGATCAAACAACCGTTAAAGACGGACAAGACAACATAAATATATTCAATGTAAAATGCACCTTAGAACATTGGTATAAAGATCCTATTACAATCTTAGTTGTTTACGTTTGTTAATTTTTTTATAATTGAATGTTTTAGGAACTACAAGAGTACAAGGCAAAGCATCGTGGTAGTGCCAAAGGCTTCCAAGGCGCCAAGGAATGTGGGCCTGAGCTGATGTTTGAAAAGTGTGATATACTTGTCGTGGCTGCCTTTGAAAAAACCATCACACATGAAAACGCCGGAAAACTCAACTGCAAGGTAAATTAAATTATAACATATTATCTAATACAAAGCTACGTTGTTGAACGCGAAGTGAGGTTCTGGGTTATGAGGTCGTTTTATATTTGGGGTGGTTCCTAAATAGTGATAATGCAAATATACATTTTCCTATGCAATAAATAAATACTGCCAGCCCAGAGATTAGATAATAAAATAATCTATTCTGTTTTTTTTTAAATACCCAAATATTGTGAGCATATTCATAGGAAGCTATTCTTAAAAATGGATAAGTTGACGTTTTCGCGGTAATAAAATAACTTTGCATGATTTTTTTTACTACGGCGCTGGTAAAATAACGTCAAAACGAGAAAGTAACGTTAGGAATCATGCTCCCGCATACAATTGCACGTCTGTTTTCTAAGTTCAAACGAGTTAGAACTTCCATTAACAACACGCATGGGCCGCACTACTAGAGCTTAAACAAATGTTTTAAAAAGTTGAAAACATAATCTTTTCGGATCGTCGTGTTACCTGACGATAACTGTTCCAAAAAATTAAACAAGATATTATAAAAGATAATTGCGTCACTTTTTATTGAAGCCCGCTAGTGTGTGTAGCAAAAACCTTATTGTCACTGCAATGACATCATACCCTGAAGTGCGCTTACAAAATGATTCCCACCGCCAAAGATCTACCACTCCTCGACCTTAGCCACTGGGGCTTTCTGCTCACCATTCTTCCTCCATATAACATGAAGGTGTAACAAACACGTTACAACCATCGTAGCGTAATTTAAAAAGCATAATAAACCAAATACAAAAATTGCCGAGATTGGCAAAATACTCTCGGGTTCTATTATAATACATAGGTATATAAATAATATTAGTATAGATTCAACGTTTATTCTGTCAGATGGCTTATATTCTCAAAACTTCCCCTAAGAAATATCTGATTTTCAAACTCTTGGACTATGCCAGATGATAGTGGAAGGCGCCAATGGCCCAACAACTCCAGCGGCTGACGTCATCCTCCGCGAGAAAAAGATCCTATGTCTTCCCGATCTGCTGGCGAATGCAGGAGGCGTAACTGTCTCATACTTCGAATATCTCAAGAACATCAATCATGTCAGCTTTGGAAAGTTGAGTATTAAGTTCTGGAGGGATTCCAATACTGCACTTTTAGGTGGGAAATTGACAATCTTCCTTAAATAAGTTGTTCAAGCCATTGAATCCTATTAAGTTTCCCCGATTTCGTTATTAACTCTAGGCAAAATTCCAGACGTGACCCACTATCGAATTTGTATGTAAATGGTCCGTGACGAACCTTGAGCCATTCTTGTGCCAAGTTATATCAAAAAGGTTTTACCTGTCTGTATTGTGGTTTTACTCACGATACCACCTTAGAAAAATCAGGGACCTGGTCTCGTCCGAAAATGAACCCTAATAATATTTACGAGGTTTATTTATGTTATTCTCTAAGTATGCCTCAATACGTCAGTCTCTTAAAAATAGTTGTATCTTTCCAAAGAAAGTTGACACAATTTTTAGTTTCCATAAAAATATTCTGTGTTACGAGAGACTATGTATATTTAATTAGTGTACAGTTAACCCCTTAGGGGTTAAGGCATTTCCTGTATACCCCTAATGTCGTTTGGGGTGATTCCTAGCTATGGCATCTATGAAGACGTTCTGGTACGAAACAGGTACTAGGAAACCGGCATGTCGTAGATCCTAATGCCCTAATGTACGGCAAAAACTGATCCCATGTCTGTAAGAAACATGTCATCTAATGCCATTAATTAACGTTTTCAATTCGTAACATAATAAATTGCGTGATGACGTAGGCCATTCTAAAGCTGTAATTGAATTTACAGATTCAGTGGAGAAATCCCTTAAGAATTCAAATATAGACGCAAAGATCCAACCAACACCATTGTTCCAATCTCTAATGTCCGGTGCCAGTGAACACCACATTGTAACATCAGGACTGGAATATTCCATGATCAACGCTTGCAATGTGAGTTGGAATATCAATTACAATAAATAAACCTCAGACCCTAAGTCTGCAACCTAAACTTACTTTGTTAACGAAGATAGTTTCGTTTTTTAAAGGGTAGTAGCAGAAGTAGGGAAGAATTTTTATATAGTTTATATAATCAATACCCTGAAAGGAAGGTCCATATTTATAGGAGAACATATTTCGCCCTTTAATTCCGGCAACGCAACCGGCACTGAATTGGATCTTCATGGGCTGCGATGACTGCCCATTATAGGCGTCCCGTAGGCTAGTTTGCCACCTAAATAAATAAAAAAACTTAAATTTCTTGCAGCACTAAATAATGTCGCGTAGATGATAATCATAACTCAGTACCCGTATTCCAATACGTACCTATCAATATTCACCATCTTGAGCGCCGAATAATCTAACTTCATATATCAAATGATTTGACAGCTTTCATCTAGTAAATTGTTTATTGTATTATTCTTAATAAGGTTTGATGTCCAAGAATTATTTACTACTACTATCGATTCTTCCTTTGTAGAACGTAAAACAAGCTGCGTCTGCGCACAATTTGGGTATAGACGTGAGAACCGCCGCCTACATAAACGCGATTGAGAAGATATTTGTCACCTATGACGAACAAGGAGTTGCAATTTAATAATTCGGTTTATATAATGAGAATAATTAGATCATGTATTAAAATATATATTATATAAGTACATAATTGTAATTTGAGTTCTTGTTTTATTGTCTACATAATCTGAAGACATTGCTTTGTTAATACAGACAATTATAGAAGCGAAACCTAAGATATCCCCTCCAAAAGCGGACTTAAAATCAAACAGAATCATCTAGATATGTCTTAGTCTCCGAGAAATGTCAGGACAAACATACATACACCTACGAATTTTACCCACGAGCTTGTAAGCAAATAGATAATAACGTTCTAGAATACTAATATTATTTTTCATTTATAGAACAAGGGGCAGATTAGGAGGCTCGTCTGAATAAAAGTGATATATATAGACAGAAAGCGGCAAGTGCGGTGCCGGCTTTTTAAGTATTGCAACACTTATCTTCAAGGACCCTAAGTTGAATTGGTTTGGAAATACTAGTGGGTAGCTAATTCCACATAGTGGAGGTGCGCAGCAAGCAAAACTGCCTTAAAAAACGCTCAGGCTATGGAACGACGGCCGTCGAGGTGATGCGGGTGAAATTTCCTATTCTCTTAACGTCTGATTCTGAAACTGAGCTGCTATTTAGCTACAACAATATCACAAACAGGTTAAACTGTTAACCTTAAGGCCCTATCCCAACATGCATTGATGTGTCAGTGTCTCGAGGTGGAGTGCGGTAGTACGGAGAGCTGGAGCGCCGGCCCGTAATAACAATTAGTTACGTAAATCATTAAATTAATGTAACTTTAACATTTTTTTTCTAAAATGGATTACTTGGCTTGCGATAAAATAGATCGTGTAAATTTCAAAATTATGTTCTATATATTTTCGTCATAAAATGAATTCAAAGTGTCAAAAATTGGCTGTTTGTTTTTTTTTCTATACAGCGAAGTTATTTAAATCGTGTATCGATCTTTCAAAATGGATACGTAAATTACTCGACTCCACCATATATTTTGTCCATTTGCCATACTTCATGAAACGATGACAAAAAATGGAAAGAACCGTTTTGGAGTTGTGCGACCCTTAAGCGCTAGCTTAAACCTAGTTGGGAAAAATACTTTAAGGAACTTTCGTTGTGTATTGAATAAAACAAAAACACCAATAAATAATTTATTATAACCTAGCACTTTCCCTATTATTTTTAAACCACGTGACTGTCTCCTGAATGGCTTGCTCAAACGGCGTAAAGCTGAAATCCTGATACAATGAACGCAATTTCCTATTAGATGCAGTCTTTTTATACTGACCATCCGCTTTGCTAGTATCATATATAATTTCACCGTTAAAACCGTGAGCTTTCTTAATAGCTTCGGCTGCTTTGCTAATAGAAACCTCGTCTTCTTCATCCACTGAAATGTTAAACTGTATAAGATTTAAGGTCTATATTCTAGAACGCTGTCAAACTTCAAACAGAATAAACGGTTTGACAGCTCATTGAACTAGATTTAACGAATAACGTTCTAGAATACGGGATTAAGTCTCAAAAACGACTTTAGCGCTAAAATCAGTGGCGATATAGGGATAATGGTGGTGGGAATGAAATCGACTCGTAGTTAGTATCGGCAAGAGCACTCTACACCACCTGTTAAGTTACGATTTGCCTACACATGACGCGATCTAGGATGCTCCCCACCAATACCCAGATATTGCCTCTGATTTTATTCGTGTATAGACTCTTAGTCTGCCAAGTGATGGAAATCGACAAGGGCAAGATAGATAAAAAATTGTGAAAATAAATACCGATAATGAATAATATATGTGTAACGCATAAGACAAATACAACCTAAATGAATATGATTAATATTTCGCTTATATATGATAGTTTTAAAGTATAAATTATTCTCTCCATACACTTTTACTCTTTTAAAATGTTTCGTGTAGTTTTAGATACTATTAATATGTTATTGTAATGCATTATAGCATTTTATAGGGCTTCACAGATTAGTAAAAATATTTTCCTAATACCAAAAACAATAGAAAACAGACGTCACGTTGGACAAGGACTCTGTTTCCTTTTTACCTGATAAAATGAGTGGTTCAATACTTTGGTAATATCTCAAAGTCCACACAAACAACTTAGCGATATCCAATGAATAAATAAATTGACGTAATGGAGCCCCGCTTCCCCATACTGAGAATGTTTTGTCATCTGAAACCATAAAAATTGTTTCTTTACAACTCCTAAGAGTTAATAGATTTTACTATTTGCGCAATTAACAAAAAGTCGAGAAAAAAAAACGTAAAACAGCTTTGGGATGCCCAGACCTAAAAGATTGTAGTGCGTCTGTTTAAATACATTTTTGCATAGCGTTTGGCATTTACAATAAAGTATAGTGGAACCAAGACTGGCTGAAAATAAGCCCCATGATTTGCAACAATCTGATACCTTTTGTCTATCAAAATCTGAAAGTGTGTAATATTTTGTGTGTTAATACAGTTTCATTTTTTTATATACCATTTATCATAGCATCGTCCATTCTTCGTATAAGCGCGGGTATGACATGACTTGATGTGAGAGAAAAATTGTCATTTGGACCAAATATATTACATGGAATCACTGATGTGAACATACAGCCATGCTGATCATGGTAACCTCTGAAATTAAAAAAAAATGTGTATAGATGCAATTCCCTTCCATAAAATATAAAACCTGATAAGGAATTACCAATTATGAGTGTCAACATGTCGCCAGTGTCTCAAAAACGTATTAATTTTTTATAAAATAGGGGACAAATGGAGGCTCACCATTTGTTATGTGATACTCATGTAAACTTACACTACTAAATGTTGCCAGCATTTCATTTAATTGGAATTCTTTGAAGGTCCCTAAGAAGAATTGGTTCAGAAATACTTTAGTGCCTATATACTTAGGTCTAGGTCCTGAATTCTCCTTAGACTCAAAAATGTAAGACTTCTAGAATTACCTATTTATCTATGATGATGTATTTACCACAAAGATACGGAAATTAAAATAAACTGATTAATGTTGTTATTTCTGCATTTTTGTGTAATCTATGGTAATGTATTTTAATGTGACAAAAGATAAAGTACCTGTTCAAAACATCAATCATCCTTTTAGCATAACTGTAGCCATAATTGGAGGTATGTGGTGGGCCATTATGCACCTAAGAACAATATTCAAAGTTTATGTTATTTTATTTCCTGGGTTCTAACCCCCATAGAACAATAATAGTTACAACCAAAGAACTGCATATTTATATATAAAGAAAGCAATCATTATATATGTTACACTAATACTCACCATAGTTTCATCAATAGGATATGTGATTTTGTCCGGGAATATACATGTGGACAGGCATGAAACCACTTTTTTAATTTTATATTTGAAGCTAGCATGAAGAACATTATCGTTTATACTCATGTTATCTCTCTGAAATTAGCAGTTTTAATAGAATTATATACATCACACAATATAACTGACATAGAATATTATTATTTGGTAAAAATTTATATAGAGTATAGGAGTATAATATTATCATAGATTACACATTTAAATATTTTTTTTTAAATATATTACTTTCTTTACATTATGTCTCTAGCTTACCACAACTGCTGGAAAGCTGCTGCTACCACAACTGCTGGTGCTAAGAAAAAATGTAAGTCTAGTTTTTTAAAGAAGTTGTATTTAAGCAGAATATTTATCTTTATGTTATGATTGGCCATCCGTGTTAGTTATCTACTAACTAAATTCATGAAACCACATCACAATGTTATTTATATATTTTGTAAAGTTTGTCTAAAAATATACTCTTGGATACATAATATTAATACATAACATACAATAGATCCCAAACTTACAAAAAAATCCAGATTGTGAGCCATATTGTGAAATAGACCTCCAACCATTGCAGCTAAATGGATTACATGTGTAGGTTTTTCTTTCTCAAAGAAAGCCTCTGTTTCATCTTTCTTTCTGTAAACAGTTATTACTTCAATAAAGCAGGTTATCATTAATTTGATTTACTACTTTAATTTTTAACAAAATGAATTAAAAATATTGTGGAAAAGAAAGGTTATTATGAAGACTGTTTTTAAAACTCTGTAATTAAACTTGTAATACCTTTTGTACAAAAATCTTAATTTAAAAGAGTGTAACTGACATAAAAGTTTTTTTCTGGTTAAATAAATTGAAAAAAATACCAGACGTAGACGTATATGGTAAAATACATTAATAATTTACCTAAGATCAACATTTCTTGAGCCACAGAAAATCCATGTTTCATTTAGAACGTCCTGAGACCCCAGTTTTCTTTCTTCTTCCACTATAGTTTTTATAGCCTGTCCGACTAAACCAGTCCCTCCCGTGACCAATATTACCTTTTCTTTTCTTGACCCCATATTCTTATTCACACAATAAGTAGATCTATATAGGTGAATCTGCGTACAGCAATATTTATATGGTTATATATTATACAGTTTTACAAATAAACAAATTCTTTGTATGACTCCTCTAACGATTGAATGTGTGATGGTGCATCACGCATAAAAACGGTGCCAATTATTATCAATATTAATCGAAGTAACTGACAACGTAGGATTCGTTATCGTGTTGGCAATAATTTACTTTCTGTTAATTTTATTTAAAATATAATAAGTAATTGTAATAAAAAATTTTTTTAGCCATTTTAACGTTTAAGCAAGATTATTTCCATTTAAAATGAAATTAAACCTAATTATTAAGATATTTTATTTTCATGAAAAGAAAGCGATAACGACTACTCACTACAGGAATAACATTCGCCGAAGAAATATTGTTTTTTGTTTAGATGTATGACATATGTCAATTCGTCAAACAGTTATGTTGTCATATAAAAAAATATTAGTTAAGAATATATGAAAATTATGTAAATAATAAAAATAATTAAGTATGTATATTGTACGTACTTCCGTGTAGCGAGAACACAACATACGTCCTCGTCGAACACAGACGACAGATCAACTATGTAATTTTAAATAAGAATGAATAAAAATGTTTAAAAAAGGGTAAATTCCCTATCGTCAGTAAAACCTCTATATAGAAAACCATACCATACCACAGGCTGGATTTTGTAGAAGTAATATTTCAAAACAAACTAATTAATGATGGCAACTATTTTAGATTTACAAATTGACAATAACAAACCTGAAGCTAATGACGTATATTTTGGTTGAGATAGGCGAAGGTTTGTTTTGACCATACCTAAAAAAGATAACCGATTACACACAATAACGGTAAAATTTGGAATGGACTCAAAATGTAAACATTGAATAATCAGTGAATCCTGCATTAAGGCACTAAAAGTGAAAGAAGAAGATGGTAATAATTATTATAAACGTTTAATACTTTAATGAGACTTAGGGTTAGATTCAAAAAACAGAATTAACGCTAAGTCAGAATTCCGTATGTCAAAAAATGATTGAATTTTATACGGAAGGATACGGGAATTAGTGCTAAAGAGTTATAACAAATCTAATCTACTTAGCGCTAAGTCTCCACTTTAAATACTACCATAAAGCTGTTAAAACACTGACATTTTAAAGCTTTTTTAATATGAAGTAAATAACGAAGCTCGTAACTTCACAAAACATATTTTTTGTCGAAATTTTCATTTCTAGGTTATTAATTTTTTCTTATTTTTTTAATGTTCAAATTTTCACGCCTATTTAAAAATACAACGTCTTTACGAAACTATTTGTGCACTCGGGCACAACAGTGAATTCCCTTGCCACACGCAATGCCTCCCAGATTTTAATACAACTTCAGCTGCTTTAACATAAAAACAATTAATAAATAAACTTTATTTTAAATTTCGCGGTGTTTTACTTATAGATTGCCAGTAATAAACAGAAAAACAAATCAACTTGTCTATGCTGTTGTTCTAAAATATGATTGGTCCATAAAATCATTTGGTGCTTCATTCTTGTACTGAAAACGCCAAATACGCTTTCAAATCAAAATGGAGGATTTGTCGGTCGAGGTGTACGGTGAAAATGGTGCTTATTATAAGGTTTGTAAATCGTGAAGTACGCCATAGTTTAAGTGAAAAGACGTACATTTAATTTCTGTTAATCATATTTAGATTTCTTAGGTTATGGTTTTCATCTTTAGTCACATACTTACAAAAATATTTTGTCCGGGAAGATGATCGCGGCTGGAATGGACGCCATGTCCGCCTGACAGGGCGTGAATTTTCTATGTGTTTTATTCGTGCTACCTACAAGATTATTAACAGGAATAGTGAAATCGTCATCGAGCTCATGACGCAAAATTATATTAGAGGCATATTTCGCCTGGTGGAACAATGAAACATTTTGTTTCTTGTGGATTACCATCTGTGTGGAAGCATCAATGTTTTATAATTCTCTTTTATTTTAGGCCATTGTCACCGACGTGCTCGACAACGAGGTTCTCGTAGCCTTTGAAAATGAGTAAGTTATCATTACCAATGTTATTTTATAGCGTTTCTCGAATATTTGGTTATAATACGCTCGCCGCTATTTACATTGTTTCAATGTTGCAGCTGGCAGCCAGAATCAAAGTTCCCATTTTCGCAAGTCTTCTTACCACCCAAAGATACAAGCAAACAGACAGAATTTGTGGAAAACCAAGAGGTGGAAGTTTTTGCGAGATCAAATGAGAAGGAAGCATGTGGGTGGTGGACTGCAAATATCAAGGTAGATATTTATAATTATTATGTATCGGTTTCCATTCGATTGTCCTAGTCCTCTTAATATTTTTTTTATATGTTAAATAAGCCTGACCATATCTCAGTAGAATTAGTAATGCTAGACGCACAATTTGAACCAAGAAAATTTGAATTCTTTTGTTTCACCATTTCTATTTTAAACTAGAAGTTTTTGTGACATCACTAAGTATAAAAACTCTTGGAATGGGTTATTTTAATGCATTTATGATCTGCAGTTGATCAAAATTAGTATGAGTTATTGGTACATAATATAATAGTTAAAACTTTGAAAAATCTTAAATACACCTAACAATGTAATTTGTATATTCTGCTTAAAACTAATTTAATAAAATACCACAATGGTTGTACCATCCATTTTAAAAGATTTTTATTTTTACAATCAGTAACATAGTTATTAATAGTTTCCTGATTGATAAGGTCTTCACATTGGAAATACTATACTAACAAAAACTTGGTAAAATTTTGTTATTTCAATAGCTTTTTTAATTGGCAGAGCATTATTGTTTATTTATATTAAAACGGCTGTTATCCAATCCTATAGTCACATAAGCAATTAACTTATATTATTTATCTTAATTACTGTTAGACAATTGTCTAAGAGTATTTGATGATGTTTGAAATTTCTGCATTATTGATTCTGAATAATGTAGCTATAGGCACAACTATTTGATTTAGGGAATACAAAAAATATGATTTTGTAATTCCATATTGTATAAATTGACAAATGTAACTTGTAGTAGTAACTAGTGACCTTTGTTTGAACTTTCTATACCTTTATATAAGAAAAAAGATTCCATGTTCAGTGAAAGAGCTAAATGCATGTTTATTAGAAAAAGTATCATAAAATCTTAGCAGATCTGTGTAACTTATGTTATAACTGATATATATTGTATTGAATGTAGAAATAACATTTAGCTTAATCAAGCAAATTTAAATATTTCCTGTACTTTTTTTATATAATTTGTTGTCAGCAAAACACACATGAAAGATTTTATAATAAACCGAAGGTTGTTGATATTTGAGCGTTCTCTTTTCTTAATCATTATTGCCAGAAATTATAATCCCTTTAAATTAGACCCCCCTAACCATAATTTATACTTAGGAAATCCAATCCTAAAAAAATAAATTAAATTGTATTATCATTTGTAAGCTTAAAGTATTTTTTTATAATTGCAATAATCGGGTCTAGTTCAGAGTAAAATGCATCTTTATTAGTTTTGCAAATTTTATAGCGACATGTAAAGACGTAACGACAAAATAAATAAGGTTATAGCCTTCCTTTTGGCTTTTATTTATTTTGGTTGTCTGGCTATAATCTTAAATTTTCCTTCTCTTCTTTTGTCTAATCTTTGATTAAGATTGTTATTTAATCTATATATGGATTACTGCTATCATTTGGTGATGAAGCATAATATTATTTTTTAATGTCTTCTGTGTGTTTAGATGATTAGCCTTTATTGCCTTCCAAGTCAAAATCGTTATTTTTTTTGCCGGAGACCACCAATCTGAGGGCGATGCAGACCAAGCGCGTTACCAAGTAAACGGTTAATGCGGTAGTTTAATTACAATGTAAAAATTACTACATTAACAATTGCCTAAATACATATTTTTGTACGTAAATCAAAATTTCGTCATAATTCTAAAAATAGTATTACAAACATAAATGATTCGTTCCTTTTCTCTATATTATGTGAAAATGCACAGATTAATAATTTTAATTACGAGTTTATAGACCATGTAAAATAAAAATATATACGTATTTGAAACACCTCCAATAATATAAGTTTAAAAACTTAATAAATTGTATTAAATTTTTGTCCATTTCGACGTCTAATGTTTTCTAGTAATTTAAAATATATTATAAAAATGTTGAGACATCCTCATAATTTGAATGTTTAGTGGTTGTGCCATCTTATTTTGTCTAACTAGGTGACCAATAAGTTACAATTTCGATCACTGCATGCCGCAACATTCTGCGGCAACCTTGAGTGAGAACTAGGACACGCTGAAATCTTTAAATACGCATTTTTAACCGCCCACTAGATTAAGATTCTCGCGTGTTATACATGAAAAATGTTTTACGCCTTCTCTACGCACGTTGACTTAAACTGATTTTAAGCAGCTTAAAAATAATATTAATTAAATTTAGTAAAACTTTGACAAGGATTTATTTTATTTCTATTTTGTATATACCAATATTTCATATTATTTTTCCGGTAAATTGGCAAATTAGGTTGGTCATGTAAGTTAAATTTGATAGTAATAGTTAAGTTACACAATTTTTTTATTAATAAAATGGAACTGAAATGAAAGCCCAAAATTCACACACGGCGATTTGCGTTACGTTCTCTTTTATACACGTACAATATAATTCGGTATAATTTACGTTTCTCTTACGTTTCCTCTGTTCTTTATCGAGTTTATAAATGGAGATTATTCTACATAGATTGAAGAAGTCGATTTTGAGGCATGCTTTAATTTATCTTTGTTGTATCTTATATATTATTTTTATTGCAACTCTGGGCTTTCCTTAAATAAATAAGATAGAACGCAAAATTTTCTAAATGGCAGTACATACATATATATTGCACTTAATTCCCTTTAGAACGATCGTGCACATAACTCTTGCTAGAGCGAAAGGTTTCCCTTGTTATTCATCACTAGGTTCTTACACGAGAGGTTTCTGGTTATTTCATATAAAACTCTGTCCTCCTAGCTTAACTCTCACTTTTCTCAAGTATTTTTAGGCTTGTAATGGAGAAAATTGCATGCATTATGCAATACATTATTGTTGTAAGTACCTATAAACTCTTCGTTAGTACGTACCGTACAAATCTCTAACATTTTTAAACTTCCTAGCGTAATTAGGCTGTTCGGATAATTATGACTATGCTCTGGATACGACTTCCTTTTTTTCTTCGATGTGATGACTAATCACGCAATGTACATCGCGTTCTACCCATGTATTTTTCCGATGACCAAATACTTTCACTTATATGTGTAAGTGTACAACTGTTCTTTTCTTTATTCTACTCTAAAGTATTTTACTGAGAACACAATTTTATTTTACGATTTAGATTAGTAATAGAGTAGACGTGTAGATAATTCTCCTAGTAATGCTTTTTTCTGTTTGTGCTGGGAACTCAAAAAAATATATTTGGTGTTCAATGGCAGACAGCCATCCAATTTCAACGGTTGGTAGCAACAATGACTATAATAATTGATAAATATTTATATAAAATAATTGATAGCTTAATCTGTTTTTTTTTCAATGTTGTATTTTTAGAAATATTATCGGACCCAACAGACGTTGTCCTGTCTTAACTATGAATATTGATTTAGAATTGGTATAATTAAATAAAAGATTTCTGAAACAAAGACTATATTCTAATGCTTTATGGTATACAACATTCTTTGTTTGTTTTTATGGCGCGTATGGTATTGTTGGTATTCCGACACGGTAACCGGTGACATATACTGGCCATGTGAAAACATGGATTTCCAAAATTAATGCCAACAGTTAGCGACTGTAATTATTTTATCAATATAATAACTCCGATCGAAGCATTTGATTTAAACAATATTCATTCTCTTTGGCTTTATTTGCAGCACGCATTTTGTCAATGTTATGTCAAACGCAATAAGGTTACATAAAATGGTTGTATTGTAAAAGCGCTATGCACTGAAAAAGAAATTTATCGTAACAAAAGTCAGGATTACTTAATAAAGGTGGTTAAGTATTCTTATATTTTCCGCACAATTGTCTTTCATAAGAACAAAAAAAAACCTGACAATAACAAACATAATAAAAAAATAATTAGCAAAATTGATCCAGCTGTTCACGCGTTATGCCGTGACCAAGGGAAATAGGAATTAATATATATATATATATATATATATAGATAATCGTTAAGTTTTCTTGTTACTACATGTACTGTTCGACAGTTCACAATGGATTATACAGTTCATTGAATTCCTCTAATTTGGGTTCAATAGAATTAGTACCATTATCAGTTAGTAATAAACACATTGAAAATTAAATTTTGTATACATAAATGATTTTTGAACAAATTACATGAAAGCATTCAAATCAATTTAATTTAATACGTCGATATTTAAAAAAAAGTAAGCTCAAATTTAGATTACTACTAC
This sequence comes from Pieris brassicae, assembly GCF_905147105.1. NCBI lineage: Eukaryota > Metazoa > Arthropoda > Insecta > Lepidoptera > Pieridae > Pieris > Pieris brassicae. Next base: position 7,580,644 of record NC_059671.1, on the reverse strand, counting down.
TAGTTCCTCAGTAGAGAGAGTGAAAAGAATTGGCAAAAAAATCTCCGACACTCTTACTACAACTCACATTATTAAATCCTCATGTGGTGTATGACTGAAATGTCACATCAAGTAGTAGTCTTTGTCAGTTCTAAAAAAGTTTATAATTTTTTTTTTAAAATTCAAAAGTAATAAAATCATTTTATTTACAGATGATGAGGGGTGAATTCCTGGTCATAGAATACTTGGAGTGGGACAACTGCTATACAGAGATTGTGCCAAGAGACAGACTGCGGGTAAAACAGACCAAAACACCAATTGATAAGAACACCTTTCACAAGTTCGAGATAGCCGTGCCTGAAGACCTTAAAGACTAGTATGTATATTTTAAGATTTTTAAGAGCTGGGCCCTTACTCTGCAACTTCCAATGGTGACATCGATACCGACACTGACGTCTTTATGCGAGTTCAATGTAGTTCTCGCAATATTCGTAGCGATTTGCGATCGCTCTGGGTATCAATTTAGGTAGTTGCAGTGGCCCTGGTTGAAGCAAACAATATTTAGTTAATAACATTAGTTCTGTAAAGGTACCAATGATAAGACAATGTATGTGATTTATTATATAATAAACTATGATACTTTTATAGAAATTTTAGAAAGTGTGAAGTATTAGCCGATTTACACTGCACTCGTTCCTAAATTAATATTGTGAAAGTTTAGGAAACTTCTTTAAAAAAAGTCTTAATTTCTAGCCTACACGATATGCACAGCGCAAAAGTGGAGAATGCGCACAAGGAGTTTCAGAAGGCGATAGGCGCGGCACTTGTCTGGTATGTGCCCGAGCGCGCCGTGCTCGCTGTCATCTCTCGGTGTGACACCTCGCAAAAGCGCGCGCAGATGCTTCATGAGATGCATTTTAGGTAAATAACTCGTAGACTACTGGCTCATTCACTACATAGCTTGTTTGAATTTCTGGATCGACATTTTATATTTGTATTTTAATTACGTAAAATATTTTTTGTCGTTAATGTATAAATTCATAGTAAAACAGGATGAGTAGTTTTCTAAGTAAATTCATTTACACTACAAATACGGGTATGGTTACTTTGGATTTTAAAACCAAATAATATATAACAAAATAATTTGTTCTAATTATAGCACTCCAGAAGACGTTATTTGCTCAGTTAACATTTAACGTCTTGTTTGTTGTTAAAGCAGCCGACTCACTGCTTATGCAAACTTAGTGCTTACAGTAAGTGGAAAATACAGGGCCGAGGGTTCAGAGATATTGCCCAGATAGGTAGTATGTATTTCCTACAGAATCATAATTTTTTTTAAATGTCTTATATAGTTAAATTACATATAAAGTAGTTTTTATTTAGTCAGTTACAGGAATGTGTCCATAATAAAATATAATTATAACATATTATTTCAGAAATCTAACACAAAAGCTATTACTGTTGAAAAAGACTGAAGAAGCAGCCAGACAGCTGGAGTCAACTAAAATACACAATCAAGGCGGGTTAGTATTCAAATTGCTTTATTTTTCCAAGAAAAATACAAATCTAATCTAGGACTCTGTTTAAACCATTTCCTTGCCCATTGAGTCAAAAGTAATATATTTAAAACTGTTTTGACTCTTATATTTTTTTTAATGTATAACTACTGCTATAATCTATTTCCTATTGCATATAAAATATTTAAAAATAAGAAAGTAATATTATAATGGTAATTCATAGGTAAAGAAAACGGTTAGGGAATAAAAACAGTAAGGCATTGAACAAGTGTTGGGTGTCAAGATTATGTTGCTTGATATTCATGTCTTCTGTGAGTCAATATGATGGGATTGAGCTTATTTATTATGGGTGTTGTTTTAGGTACACGGACGAGTTTAGCGTCCGCGAAGATCTAATGGGTCTAGCGATTGGCACGCATGGTGCTAACATTCAGCAGGCCCGGAAAGTTTCGGGGATCACCAATATCGAGCTGGAAGAGCTCACATGTACCTTTAAGCTTTGTGGGGAGGTGAGATCTACTCAATTCTCAATTAGCCTATATTACTAGAAATTAAACAAAAGCAGTGTTTGGTCTTAGTGGCTTGAGCGTGTGACTCCCAACCTCGAGGTCGTGATTTCGAATAACGGCAGGTCCGCAATGGATTTTTCTAAGTACGCAATTGTCAATCGCCTGTATGGTGAAGCCAAATATGTCAAGAAGTTTGGAATGCCTTACATTAAAAAATCGGCGAGTATCAAGCACAGAAGGCTTATGAGATACTTGCTATTTAAGAAAAATTAATCACGAAACAGATATCAAATTTTTAGACCAATACCAAGTAGGGTTGTAGTGCGAATTTCTTTACAATCAAAAACGACCGGCAAAATATGATTATGTATATATAGTGTTTGTTTGTCAGTCTGCCGAAGCTGTCCGTACTGCTCGCGCGCTACTTGAGTACGCCGAGGAGATGGTGAAGGTGCCTAGGCAGCTAGTGGGGAAGGTGATTGGTAAAAACGGCAAAGTTATACAAGAGATAGTGGACAAGACTGGTGTGGTCAGGGTAAGCATATCTGTTCAATAAATATTAAAAATTATAAAAGATGATAGAACTTAAGTATAACTAAAAAAGAAGTCTAACACAAGATTTTTTTGTCTGCATTTTAAAAATTTCTTTATATCCTTTACTTTTAACTCTCTTCTGTAAGGTTATTTTTACATATAACAACAAATAGGTATATTTTTTGCTAAATGCTATTTTTACAATTTAAATTTAGAATACTCTATTCTAAATTTAGATACTCTTAATTAAGATTTTAACAAAATATACAAAGATCTTTAATTATTCAAATTTTCTGTTTATGTATTTTTACTTGAAACTAATAAACTGTAGTTGTCGACTAATCATGCTTGTTCAGCTAGCGAAACGATCTGCTTTGCAAGTATGGCCAGGACCCATTTGTATTGTAATGTCAATATTTTGTGATGTGATGTCGCCAAAAGCTAATATAGTAATTGAGGTGACATGTACAGGTGAAGGTCGAAGGCGACAATGAACCGCAACCGGTAGGGCCCCGTGAGGAAGGCATGGTGCCTTTTGTGTTTGTGGGCACAAGGGAAAACATCTCCGACGCAAAAGTGCTAGTGGAGTACCACGTGGCACATCTCAAGGTAACTGTGGATATGGAAATATATAAAAAAAAGCTCTCAAATTCGCATTTAAGTAACATGGATGCTATAGTACCGTAATAAAGCAAGATCAGTCAGATCATTAGTTAAGGAAATTGGTGTTGACTAGTAAATGTGTGTTTCAGGAAGTAGAGCAGCTCCGTGCGGAGAAGCAGGAGATAGACCAGCAGCTGCGCGTGGTAATGGGTGGCAGCTCGGTGTCCTACCCGCCTCCGCGTGGAGCGCCCGCCCAAAGAGCACGACGCATGAGGCCTCCGCCCACTACTCAGAGATATCCACCTGGTACTTAAATGACGTCTAACTCACAGTCGGGATTCGTCTTATTAATTTAATTATGTTGAATATTATAATAGATTGATCGTGATTGGCTTCATAGTCTTTATTCTGTTTGTGTATGATTTTGTGGTTTATAACCGAGAGCCTAGAATAAAATTGCTTGTAGTTCAAGAAATGCAAAGCTTTCATAATTTTTACATAGTATTAATAGTAACATTATATTTTGTAGGCGGCAGACGCACGACACCGGAACTAGGAGATGATCGACCTGAACGCGGCGAAGGGTCTTACCGCGGGCGGACGAGGCCGCCGCGAATTAACAGGTATTTTTAATTTAAAAAATGTAAAGTTGTTGTCTACAGATTCAACTCAAGGTATTTGTGATATTCTGATTACATTTTAAAAATAATGTATTTATTAAACACGTTAATAGGTTAATTAGGTTTAAAAGTACCTGTTACTACTTAAATATATATGAACTAAGATAGCAATAAATTTCCTCCTTTGTAGTTAATTAGGAGGCTTAAGAATTTGTTTTAAGATGTACATAGTGGTCATCTTACACACGAAGGAAGATACATAATTATGTGCTTGTAGTAATTAAAATCCATTTTTTTAAAATCAGGTCGAGTGAGCGTCGCGGCGAAGAGAGGCGCGTCCCACTAGAGAACGGGCGTGCTCATCCTAGACCTCCACGAGATGCAAGGGACACTCCACGAGACCAGAGGGAAAATGTTAGTATTGAACAATATTTCTTCTACTAAAGAAATAGCAACATACTGCTAAACGGATACAATGTCTAGAATTCATTATTTGTGTATTATCTAAACTATCTCATTTATAATTAAATGATATTAAACAATTTGCAAACCTTATTTCTATAATTCTCACAACTTCAAAAAAAATCTCAGTTTTATTTTAATTTAATGAATGTGAATTTTAACGTATGTTGTTTATGTAGAGCGGCAGACGGCGTGAGGGCCGTGAGGGTCGCGAAGTGAGGGAACCCGGTCGTCGGCAGACTGATGATGACAGCTCACCTCTCGACAGCCAAGACGTTTCCAGCGCCGATCGAGGTACGTAAGCACTGCTTATACGCTCTAAACACGCACGTGACGTCAATTTAATTTAGATTAAAAGGGTTATGAAAGACCTACCCAGATTCTAGGTAGGTGGTAGCGCTAGGTCTGGACCCTAAATCCCACCTTAGTGCATGCTGCTTGCGTGTTTTTGCTTTTTCTTACAAATTAACTTTTTTATAGCATTAAATGCCTAAACTACAATTTCTGCGTATTTAAAAATCTGAAAATATTACATGTGCTAAATATAAGTATAGTTTATTTTGATGACATATAAAGTAGATAATGGATATAAAGTAGACTTAAGTATTTTGAATCTTTTTTAAATACTAAAATAAAATTGACTTACAGCTATTTAAGATGGCA